>NC_067148.1:50777090-51077090 GCF_903995435.1 Acomys russatus | reverse complement strand
AATGCATCAGGGATCCTTTGCTCAGACTGTTTTTATTAGTATGGTGTAGCAAAGAAAACTGCAAATGGGATTCATCTCTGTTTAGCTATTGTGCATGGATACCTCCTACTAATAATTAGGAGTAGCATAGTTCTGAATTCCAACACCTTAAACAAAAGTAAAAGTCACTACTTAGTATAGTGGTACCATCTATGCTTTGTAATTATGCAGAAATGAATAACAGGAGGATTGTATTTTATCACTACTTCAGTGTAAGAAACAGACATTTTGCATAATATAGTCTCACAAAATAGGAGTATATACGGGTGTTCCTTGCAATGTGTACATATGTGTCATCCCTTAAGATATACATAAGTAGGAAATGTAGCTGAGAAAAATAGACATTGGTGGGATCAGGAGGGAAGCCACGGAGATTTAGAATGGCAACAGAACAGGGGGAACTGTCCAGTGTTAATAGTCACATAAGATGTCCAGGCTGAACTTGGAGTTCACAGTACATTTTTAGAGTATGAATTGCTCAAAGGTGTCCAGATAAGATCTGACTGAATGGACTCTGACTGAATGGACTAAATCTCTGATCACCTATGAGATCACACCTTCAGGCGATCATGCCTCTTCTGAAGAGAAGGCCATGAGACATCAATACGAAAACAAGAAAGTAAAGAATATCCAACAACTAGAAGTTGAGGTCAGTGGGCTAGAGAGATAGCTGCCGAGGAAGAGACTGCAGGGCAAAAGGTGAGAGAAGAGGAAGAAAATGTCCTCGCCTTTTATATAAGTCAGATTTCTGCTGCATCTCTGATTCTTGGCTAGATTATAATTCATTAAATATTGCTTTTGAAAGCAAAGGCTGCTGATGACATGTTCCCAAGATGGATGTGATTTCTTGACTAGGAAGATGGTTGCTGTGTCTGGCATGTGAGGGAATATTTCCTTCTGGAGTGGGTCTAGGGCTACTAGGCTGTGTGTTGCAGTGCTCTGTTGGTTGGCTTGAGATTAATGGCCGAGGGTCAACTAAGGAAGCTTTAAAAATTCCCTTGTGAACAACAGGATGAACATTTAAAAAAAAGTCAGTAGGTGTCCATGAGCCAAGGAAATTGGAGCCGCTCTTGGAACAGCAGAGGAGGTCAGTGACAGCCATGCTTGGGTTAGTTTGTTGCCATTTACCTTCCCTCAGTAGACAAGAACAAATCTTCAGGGTCTTGGCTGCAACTGTGGGATGTGAATTAAGCCGGCTTCCAGCCCAAAGGTAGAAGCCAGCTCTCTTAGAAACTTGAGGAATTAGTAGGAGGTACTATGCCAGGAACTGGACTAAAGGTCTGTAAAAGTGGTTAGAAATGCCACTGAAATGGAACTAAGATAAATAGCCCCAGAGCAGGGAAATGCCACCAGTTAAGCGAGCATCTACAGACATTCAGGCCATTTACTGATCCAAGTGCAACAGGAAATGCCATGTAGTGTAACTGAGCTTCCGAGTTTGAGCTGACATCTGTGGATCAATGAACAGAAAATACTCAGTCCTTGATGCTCAGAAATAAACTAAATGCAACACTGGTCCACCCACCAGGGGGCAGTAGATTAAAGAAAGCATAGTCGGCCAGGACTGGCTAAAGCAGATGCACCATTTCTAGGTAGCCCCTTGGACTGAATTTCCAAACCAAGGAGCCAAATATTTCTGCTTGAAGAAAAAGGAAACACCTTTCTTTCTTTCTTTCTTTCTTTCTTTCTTTCTTTCTTTCTTTCTTTCTTTCTTTCTTTCTTTCTTTCTTTCCTTCTTTCCTTTTTTGAGAATAACAGATACTTTTTATTTTTTAAATATATTTTATTAATTTATTCATGTTACATCTCAATTGTTATCCCATCCCTTGTATCCTCCCATTCTTCCCTCCCTCCCATTTTCCCCTTACTCCCCTCCCCTATGACTGGTCCTGAGGGGGATTACCTCCCCCTGTATATGCTCATAGGGTGTCAAGTCTCTTCTTGGTAGACTGCTATCCTTCCTCTGAGAGAAGCACGGCTTTTAAGCCTCAGGACAAAAACCAAACTTTGTCCCCGGGATGAGGCATAGTTTGGGAGGCTGCACTGGTGTGTGTGTGTGTGTGTGTGTGTGTGTGTGTGTGTGTGTGTGTGTTTCAATTCCATGGAATCTGACGCCCAAACAATTGACGACCTCAGATTACAAGTGCTGAAGAGCATGATCATGTTGGGTGGTCTAGTTTGTCTCAGGAGTGGCATGAAAGCCGCATGCGCAGTGTTTGCTCCTCAGTGTTTTGAAGACCTTCTGTCACCATGTTGCTCAGCAATTTAAGAGCAAGGGACCGTCGTCTTAGCGCCTCCGTGTGGCACCAAGGGCTCCTCTTGACTGCCTTCCTCCATGAGTCCAACCATTAAGTGTATATGTCTCTTCTGATCTTTCTAATCGAAATCACAAAAGTAGTTGAAAGAGCCGTAGATCAATAACAGACCACGAGGGGAATAAAACGTTCCAAAGACATGTGGAAAAATTCCAAAGGAACATACCCTGGGTTAGAAATCTCCACTCACACATGCTCGTGCACCAGGTAGCGCTTATTTCTGTGTTTCCTCCTGAGGACACAGTCTAGCTGATGTTAATATTACCAGAGACGGAGACCGGAGGGGGTTGACATCCCGTCAGAAACATGACAAGTGTTGCCCCTGGACTTGCTAACAGCAGCTTTGAGGGTCATGGTAGTTGAGAGATGAAGCACACTGTAAGACCCAGCAAAGCAAAAGGAGTGACACTTGGTCTGCGTTATTGTAACACGAATAAGAGGTGTCCTTGGGGTGCACACATAGAGGTCATTTTAGTCTCTAAGAACAAAATATAAACAGAGAGATACTGTCAGAAGTGTCAATAGCGAAGTGCTTAATTACTCAGCAAATATGCTAAAATTGAAAGATGAACAACAACAATGTATATTTGGGGAAAGTGATTAGTATTAAAAAGAGTATAATAATGAACATTCATTTTGCATTTGTCATGTGGATAACACTGTCCTAAATGCATATATATATATGTATATATATACTTTTAATATATTTAATCCATGCGTTACTTCTAGAGTGATCTATTAATGTTATTGTATTTTATTAAAATAAAGTTTTTCATACAATACATTCTGATCAGAGTTTCCCCTCCTCCATCTCCTCCCAGATCCTCCCCACCTCTTCACCCATCCAGATCCACCCTTCTCCCTCTCTCTATTTAGGAAACGAACAGGCAATAAAACACACCAATAACTAGAACAACAACAACAAAAAACCTAGCAACTAGAATAAAAAAAAAAAAAGCAACAAGGAGAAAGCATAATAACAGATGCACAGACACACCCCCCCCCAACAAAAACACAAAGTCAGAATTCACAATAAAGAAGCAAAAGATCAGTGAGATTAAGAAACAAAAGAAAACACCTGGCTTGGTGGAGCATGCCTGTAATCCCAGCACTGGAAGAGGCAGAGGCAGGCATATCGATGTGAGTTTGTTATGCCCAAATTTTGAGAGACTCCCTGAACAGATCACCCAAGAGCTGAGTCCAAATGCAATGGCAAGGACTTTATTGCAGGTTTGAACCTGGGACACACCTCCAATGCACTGACACAGCAGATGCAAGGAAGTGGCCATAAGTCTCAATTGATAGGTTTTTTTTAAAAAATAGGTTTTAGACAAAAAAATGGGTTTTACAGTATATGATTGGATGGCATTTGGGCAGAAAAGCTGCAAGCAGGGTGTTAAAAGCCTTGGCATTTCATGGTTGCGTAATAGGTGTAGGGGCAAGTTGATCTATAGAAAAGATTGGTTTGAAGCAGTCATGGGGGCATTAGGAACTTTGGCCTGGTTTCTCCTAATTGCTTGTTGCTATGTGCCAGACCACCTGCTGGTCAGCTTGACTGACAAAGAGTAAATTTGGACTTTCCCAAGGTGAGCTGATTGTGTTGCTAGGGGAATTTTTCTGTGGAGACTACTTTGTGGGTTTTCTTGGAATCTGGATTTAGCCCGTGACTAGTTTAACATGACATGGAGTTTCTTTTCCAAATTGGAGTTTGTCTGGTCCTTACAAGTTCAAGGCCAGTCTGGTCTACAAGCAAGCCCAGGACAGCTAAGGCTACACAGAGAAACCCTGTCTCAACAAACAAACAAACAAAATATAGTACATGCCCCTGCACATACATAAACATTGAATTTTCTTCTGTTCGCTATCTACTACTAGACAGACACTACCCTAAAATGTGGTTTATAAACCAATATACCCAGTGAGGCCCAATGGGGGAGAACTAATTTTTTTCTTTGCAACAAGTTGTGAACTGGAGATAGATTCTTGTTAGAGATGGGAGCACACATCTACTTTCTCCTATCAGCATTGGGACCTCCTTTGGCTTGAACCTGTGGAGGCCCCGTACCTGGCTGGCCAGGCTCTCTGAGTCCATTCATTCGTGCAGTCCTGTTGTGTCTGGAAGACACTGTTTCCTTAGTGTCAACCATCCTCCTTGGCTCTTACTATCTTTCTCCCTCCTCCTCTGCAAAGTGCCCTAAGACCTGAGGGCAGGAGTTTGATGACGAGATCCTATTACGAATGGGTGTTCCGAAGTCTCTCACTCTCTGCGCATTATCCAACTGTGGGTCTCCACTTTGGTTACCATCTACTGCAAAAGGAAGCTTCTCTGATAATGAGTGAGCCAGACACTGGCTTATAGATACGGTAGAATGCCATTAGGAGTTGTTGTGCTGTTTAGTTTCATGCCAACTTGACACTAGCTAGAGTTATCTGAAAGGAACAAGCTTCATTTGAGAAAATGCCTCCATAAGATGCAGCTGAAGGGTATTTTCTTAATTGGTGGTTGATAGGGGGAGAGCCAGCCCATTGTGGGCGGAGCCATACCTGGGCTGATTGTCCTGGGTTCTATAAGAAGCAGGCTGAGCAAGCTATAGGGAGCAAGCCAGTGGGGCAGCACTCCTCCATGACCTCTGCGCCAGCTCCTGCCTCCAAGTTCATATCCTGTTTGAGTTCCTGTCTCAACTTCCTTTGGTGATGGACAGTGAGAAGGAAGCGTAAGTCAAGTAAACCTTTTCTTCCCCATCTTGCTTGGCTCATTGGTGTTTCATCCCAGCAATAACAACCATATCTAGCACACACCCGTAAGCATAGCTTGTCAGGCTGGCTGTTCTCCTGGTTCACATGTATCACACCTGGGTGGGATTATTTTGGTTGTTTTGGTCAAACTCAATTAGATGTAGCCCGTTCCTGGCACTGGAGGTTTCACTTGGTGAAATATGTTTACTAAGGACTTTGTTTCCCTCATTATTTTAGATTTCCTTCACATAGATAGTGTAATAGGTTTCTGTATGGCCCCTAAAACGGCCCTTCCTATTAGAAATCCTTGGCCATATTCCCTTCCTTACCTCATCTTTCCTACATATCCCCGTTTAATTCTCTCATTCCAGTACCTGCCCCTCCCCCGTTTATCTCCCACTATATATTATTTCTCCTTATGAAATCTTCCCACCCACATTTCTTAGTTCCTTACTCTCTACCTAACCTCTGTGGCCAGTCAGACATTAGCATATTCAATTAAGGCTTAAAAGCTAACATCCACAGATAAGAGAATACATTCAATATTTGTTGTTTGGGGGCCAAGTTACCTCATTCGGGATGATTTATTTTTAGCTCCATCTATTACCTGTTAATTTTATGATTTTTTTAAATTAAAACCCGAACAGTATTCCATTGTGTAAATATATCACATTTTTATCATGTACTCATCTGTTGATGGATGTATAGGTTGTTCCCAATTTCTGGATATTATTAATAGAACACAGATAAACATGGATGAGTGAGTGTCTCTGGGTATATCCAAGAGTGGTATAGCTGGATCTTGAGATAGCTCTATTCTCAGCTTCCTGGAGGAGTCACTGTACCAATTCCCACGGTGTCTGCATAAGTTTGCAGTCCCACCAGCACTGTATGAGTGCTTCCTTATCTTTCATCTTCACCAACTCGAGCTGTCCTTTGTTTTTATTAACCTTGGTTGTTCTTCTTTGCGTAAGATTAAATATCAAAATACTTTTGACTTGCATTTCCCTGATGACTGATTTTTGTGTTTCCATATGAAACTGAACATTTTATAATTTTTGTGGTTTTACGCTCAGTTTTGCTGAGTATTTTATTGAATGTGTATATTGTTTCTGGTAGGAGGCCATTTTAACAATATTAATCCTGCCAATCTATGAGCATAGGAGATCTTTCCATCTTCTAATGTTTTCTTCACAACTTCTTTCTTTAGTGTCTTAATGCTTTTTTTTAAATACAAGTCTTTCACTTGCTTAGTAAGAGCACTTCAAATACTTTATTTCTTGAGACTATTGTGAAAAGATACTGTTTTTCTGTTTTCTTTCTTGATCTCTTTGTCATTTGTACATAGGAAGGCTAATGATTTGGGATGTTAATTTTGTAACCTACTACTTTGCTAAAAGTTTTTAACAGCTGTAGGAATTTCCTGGTATATTTTTGTTTGTTTGTTTGTTTCTTTTTTCAACTTTTTAAATATATACTATTACGTCATCTGCAAATAAAGACACTTAGACTTCTCTCTTTCCTATTTGTATCCCTTTGATCATCTTCAGTTGCCTTATTGCTATGACTTCAATTTCTATATTGAATAGATATGAAGAGGGTGGGTACTCTTGTACTGTTCCTGGTTTTAGTGGAAATACTTGAGTTTCTCTGTTGATGGTTTCTGTCGGCTTGCTGTATATTACCTTTATTATGTTGAGGTATGCCCCTTCTATCCCTATGCTTTTTAAGACTCTTATTATGAAAGGGTTCAGGATTTTACCAAAGGCTTTTTGTGCATTTAATGTAATGTTCACATGGTTTTGTATGTTTTGTATACTTATTGATTTTTGTATACCATACCTGCAATTCTGGGATGAAGCCTACTTAATCATGGTGGGCAATCTTTTCAATGTGTTCTTGGCTTTGATTTGGTATTTTTTTTTTTTTGAGAATTTTTGCATCTATTATCATAAAAGAAATTGGTTGGTAATTCCCTTACATTGTTGGGTCCTTATGTAGTTTAGGTATCAGGGTAACTGTGGCCTCATAAAAAGAAATAGACAATGCTTGTTTTGTTTCTATGTTGCAGGATAATTTGAGGAGTACTAGTGTTAATTCTTCCTTTATGTTCTGGTAGATTTCTGCACTGAAATCATCCAGACCAGGCCTTTTTTTGGTTACTAGACTTTTAAGTACTGCTTCTATTTCACTAGGAGATATGGGTAGTTTTAAGTTGCTTATCTAATCTTGAGTTAACTTTAGTAGGTTGTCAATATCAATAAATTTATTGATTTTTTTTTTAGGTTTTCGAGTTCAGCAGATATTGATTTTTACAGTATGTCCTTAGGAATATCTGAGTTTCCTTGGTGTCTGTTGTGATGTCCCCATTTGTCTTCAGTGCTAATAATTTGTATCTTCTCTCTCCACCTTTTAGTTAATTTAGCTAAAGGTTTATCAATCTTATTGATTTTCTCAAACAACTAACTTCATTTCATTGATTCTTTGTATTTTTTGTGTGTTTCTATTTTATTGATTTCAGCCTTGATTATTTTTTTTTTCTTTTGCTGTCTACTCATTTTGAGTGTTACTCCTCCTTTTTGTTCTAGAGCTTTCAGGTGTGCCATTATCTTGCTAATAGGAAATCTCTATCTCTCTTTCTTCCTTTATGTAGACTCCATGGTATGAACTTGTCTGTTGGACTCTCCTTTGGGTCCTACAGACCTGAATGTTTTATGTCTTTTCATTTTCACTCCTTTCAAAAAAGTTTTAAATTTGTTTAAGTTGTCCTTACCCATTTTCATTCATTAGTAGTAACTTATTAGCTGTCTTAGAATTTCTATTGCTGCAAGGAAACGGCATGACCAAAAAGCAAGTTGGAGAGGAAAGGGTTTATTTGGCTTTTACTTTCACACTGGTGCTCATTATTAAAGGAAGTCAGGAGAGAAACTCAAACATGGCAGAAACCTGGAAGCAGGAACTGATGCAAACAATGGGCTTTTGTTCACTGACTTTCTAAGCCTGCTTTCTTATTGAACCCAGAACCCAGAACCCTGCCAGCCCAGGGATAGCAGCCATAGTGGACTGAGCTCTTCTGGATTGATCATTAATTGAGAAAATGCCCTACAGCTGGATCTCATGGAAGCATTCCCCCAACTGAAGCTTCCTCCTCTCTGATGACTCTAGCTCGTGTTGACACAGAACCAGTCAGTAATTTGTTTCCACAAAAGTTTTTACTATATGTTTTTGTTGATATGTAGCTTTAATCCACAGTGGTCAGATAGGATGCAGGGTGCTATTTTAATTTTCAGGTGTTATTCGAATGGGTCTGTCTTTAAATGTTACTGTGTCTTTTTCCCTCATAGATTTTAATATTCTTTTGTTGTCTTGCAGGTTTAGTGTTTTGATTATATGACATATGGAATTTTTTTCTTGTCTCACCTATTTGGAGTTCTGTGTACTTTTTGTACCTTGATAGGTGCCTCCTTCTTTAAGTTTGGGAAGTTTTCTTCTACGATTTTGCTTAAAGTATTTTCTGGGTCCTGGACATATTTTAATTTTTCTATTAGTGCTATTTGTAGTTTTTTTTTTTCTTTTTCTTTCTTTTTTTTTTTTTTTTTTTTTTTTTTTTTTGCACAGTGCTCCAGATTTCCTGAATGTTTTGTATCTGGGCATTTTTTTTTTTTTTTTAGATTTAATGTTTCTAAGTTTGACCCAAGTTATCAATTTCTTCTTTTACATCTTCAGTGCCTGAAATTGTTTCTTCCATCTGTTGTAGTGTGTTGGTGATGTTTTCTGTAAGCACAACTTTCCTTCTTTGTGTGGGTTCTCTCATCCCTCTATTCTTACTCATTTGTGTTAGCCACAATACCTAGAAACCCTTTCTACTTGGGACACCCAGTGGCAATGGAGGTGGATTCGGAGGAGAGGCATCTATCTGCTGTCTGCTACTGAGGTGGGGGATGAAGCTAGGGATATCAGAATGGAAGGTGGGAAGGAGAGTGAACATTGCCAACCCATGTCCCTGGGCTGGGTGTCCTAAGTAGAAAGAGTTTCTAGGTGTAGGTGGCTGTTACAAAGAGGTGGTGGTGGTGGTGGTGGGGCGATAGAGAGCTGAGAGGGTCCACACAGAGGAGGAAAGCTGGGGTTATAGCAAGGTTCTATGAAGTTGCTAGGGGATGGAGGTAGGGCAGGAGCCAAGGTACCTGCTATTACTGGGCTGGAGGCGAGCGAATGTTATGGAGACTAGGAAGGAGAGTGAAAACTGCCTACAGGGTCCCAGTCTGGTGTGGCTATTGGAAATCTCAGGTAGTAAGCCCTTCTAAGTATGGAAGCCTGACACAAAACAATGGGGATGGGTTAGAATGGGTGGGCTGAGAAGGTCCACAGGAAGTGGGAAAACCGGATCTCCTGCAAAGTTCTGTGGAGACACCAGGAAAAAAAAAAAAAGGAAAGATAAGAGGAGAGGCATCTGCAAGCCATCTGCCACAGGGCTGGGATGAAACTCTGTCACTGTATTTCGTAAGTGGGGAAACTGAGGTAAAGAGTAGCCAAGATACCACAGTACATTGGGTAACTCCAATTGGCAAGGAATTTAGCTTTTAGCTGGTATTCTGTTTCACAAAAGAGACATTTTATTTTATTCATCAAAGTTTGAACTGACTGGCAGAGTTGTCAGTTAAGAGAAAGACATATACTGGGGGATAGGGAAGTATACCAAATAAGATATTTAGAATGTATGTAGTGGCAAGTGGTACATGTGCTCTATCTGAAACCCTCATAAAATCCTCCTAAGAAGGAATGGGTAAATGTCTATGTTGTTCATCAAAATGCCCAGACTTGAACTTTTTTCTTCTTCAAATATGGCATCATATAGAAAATGGTCCACGTGGCTTACTTTCTATATTCAGGAGACAAATGGGTTAATTTCAAGAGTCTTTGGGTATAATTAATTCAGTAGTGATTTACTAAAATGTTTGCAATGATTGTCTATAAGAAAGGTTTTTCTCAAAGAGGCTTTATTGTTAGCTAGATCTGTCTTAGTTTTCTTTTTCTTTTATATGTGATTTTTGCCTGGGTCATTAAAACTCTTTAAACATTGGAAATTCATACTGGTGAAGATTGTGATGGATTGAGATGTCATTACCATGGAATGGTGGCTGTAACCACAGGGTGTGGCATTAGCCTGCTCTGTGTCCCAGTTGCCCTGAAAGAGTTTGCAAGCTCAGGAAAACCACAGTAGTCCTCAGAGTTGGAAGATTTCTCTGCAACAGCAGGAGCTTTCAGAGTAGACAATATGCTTATGATAACAACATGTCTAACGCAGACTAAGAATATGATGTGGCATATTATTGTTATTACTGGCACTACCATTTCTCTTTCTGATTGTTATCAGTTTTAGTTAATCAGATTGTGTAGCACAGTAAGCACTTTGAAGGTGATAACACACAACTTCAGGCAGTAGTTGCTAATAGTGTTGACATACTGATAGTCCTCCAGTTTTTCCCTGCTTCTGGTATCCCTCCTCCTGCACTCGGCACTTCTTTTAATCTTCCATCCCAGATCCTGTTCAGCTTCTCGTGCTCTTAATATTAAGTTGTTCAGGGATGAATTCTTGGATCTCTATCTGTACTCACTCTCTTGGGAATCTCTTTTTATTATCACATTTACATTGTCTACTCACAAATTTATATCTCCAAGCTGGAACTCAATTATAGATTCATATATTCAATTGCCTATTAACATCTCCACTTCGATATTTAATAGATACATTAAACTAATCATGGTAATAACAGAACACTTGGGTTTTCTCCAAAAATATGCCATACCTGTCATCTTGCCCATCTTCAAATGCTATACAAACAAAACCCAAAGGAGTAAAACCCATGCAATCTTAAAACATTCTTACTCTCTTTCTCTTCATGTTTGATGTCACTGAGGATCTTGCTAGTTCTCCTGCTATAATCTTGATTGAGTCAAGCCTCATTCATTCAAAATTTTATTTGTGAGTGTCTAATATGCTACATGTGTGAATGTCGCATGTGTGTATGCAGCTCCAGAGACCAGAAGAAGGTGCAGATCCTTAGTGTGGCACTTTGAATGAGAACAGTCCCCACTGACTTATATATTTGAGTAATTAGCCCCCAGTTTGTGAGCAGTTTGTGAAGGATTAGGAGGTGTGGCCCTGGTTGGAGAAGGTGTGGCCTTTTTGAAGGAGTGTTCCACTGGGGCTGTTTCCATAGCCCATGTCAGGCCCAGTTTCCCCCCCCCCCCCCCCCCCCCCCACACACCTCTCTTCCCCTCTCTCCATCTTGTGGATCTTTTGTAAGCTTCCAGCTGCTGCTCCAGAGCCACGCCTCCCTGCCTGACGCCATGTTCCCCACCATAATGGCCTCACCCTCTGAACTGTGTAAGCAAGCCCTCAATTAAACCCTCAGTTAAATCTTTTCTTTTCCAAACTGCCTTGTATATGGTGTCCCTTCCCAGGAAAGAAACCAAGACACACTCAGAAACTGGAGTTACAGGAAGTTCTAAACTCCCTGCCTGATGTGGGTGCTGGGAAATCAAACATGGGTCCCCTGGAAGAATAGCAAGTCTTCTTAACCACCGAGCCGTCTCACCAGGCCTGCAAGCTTTATTCTCACCATTGCCTTCTAACAGGCTTCACTGCTCCCACTCTTGCGCAACCCAGCCCTTTAGAGTGGTCAGCTCAAAATTCAGCTAAGATCCTATTCATGGCTGGTGGGCTCCCATTTTATTTAGATAAAAATAAATTTTAAAAACTCCGGATAGTCTTGACTACCTTTCTTCTCTGCTTCTCTAGCCCCCTTATTTTGCACACACTCTTTAGCCACACTTGCTTCCCTGCCTTCCCTGGTGTTTGGATGCACGCTCTTCTCAGAGTGTCTACAGTAGCTCTTCCTTCTGCCTCCAATAGTATGCTCCCAGCACCTGGAAACGATATCTTCTTACCTTAAAAATCTTTGGCTATTATTTATTTATTTATTTAGTTAGTTTTATTTAGTTTTATTCTATGTGTATAAATATTTACCTTGTGTGTGCTGTGTGTTACTTGGTGCCTGTAGAGATCAGAAGAGGAAGCTATGTGGTGTCCACAGAGGCCAGAGGAGAGAGCCACAACTCCATGTGGGTGCTAGGAACTGAGCCTGCAAGGGCAGCAAGTGTTCTTAACCACTGAGCCATCTCTCCAGCCTCTAACCACCCTACTTAGAAATAACTTCTCATTGTCTTGAAATTCCCATATCAAGTTAAGATGGACCAAGAAATGGTTGTATTACGTTCCTGCAGAGCATTGACCACCTATTAACTACTCATAATTTTAATATTTGTTTCCCAATTTGAACATGTAAGCTCTATCAGGAAGCAATTTGGCAGTTACAGCTACTACGAGTTTCCTGGCACTAGAATAGTGCATAGCATTCATTGGTGGGGAAAAAAATGCTTCAGAGTGACATGGCAGACGTTCAATAAACACTTCCTGAATAAACAGATGATTTATCATCCTTTATGGATTAAGCGTGGTGCTGTTGGTACTTTACCACTAATTGCAACCTTGGGGAGGCTTAGTAACATGCATTACTTCATTCTAGCTGTGTTTTAAGGAGCGAATTTTACTTCACTTACAAGGCAGACATCAAATATATGACACACACATATGCATACAAATCAGCTTCCACAATGATTTTTTTAAAGTGTGTGTGTGTGTGTGTGTGTGTGTGTGTGTGTGTGTGTGTGCGTATGTGTATGTGTGTACATGTTCTTCCCCTGCCCCCATCCATGTGTGCATGTGGAGACCAGAGGTTGATTTTAAGTATCCTCTATCATCTTACAACTTACATTTGTAGACAGGAACTCTTACTTAACCTGGAGCTTGCCAGTTTCGCTGGCTGGCTGACCAGTGAGGGCCTAGGATCCATTGTCTCTGTTTCCCCGAAGCTCTGGGGTTCCAGGGTGTGGCAGCTCCCACCTGGAACCAGGCTTTTCCATGGGTGTCAGCTGGGGATCTGAACGCAGGTTCTTAGGTTTACAGGAAGCCATCTGCCCAGCCCATTCTAAGTGTTTTAGAGCAGAGAAACCAACACCTTTATCTGAGTTGTGTGGCCGCAGAAACCACATCAGATCTTTTTCTTTCCTTCTTTCTAGATAGAATTCTGCTATGCAGCTCACAGTGACCTCTCACAATTCTCATGTCTCCTGTTTCCCAAGTGCTGGGACTCCTTGTCTGTAACACCAAGGCCAGCATCACATTGGTTTTTAACTCTCAACCATCACCAAACAAAAATGGAGACCATCCTAGCAATCTATGGAATTAGGAGGAGTTGCCCTCTCATCTCTTTAGCCTTTAATTATTTTTACATTCCACTTTCACTTGTGATGCCATTGTTACTGCAAACAACATAGATCAACACTGACATTTTCTCACTGCTTGGAGAGCAGGCAGTAGCTGTCTTTACTGTCTGCTCTTTTCTTCCTGAAAGCTGCGGGGACTATTATATGTATAGACTGTCCAATGAGCAAAAGGCCAGATGTCACTCTGCATGGCAGCCTTGTACTTACAGACCTGTATCTTTGTTCATACAGTTGAGTGATGTGTGGATGCTGCATGTTATTTTACCTTCAGTATACTTCTGTTTAACTCCCATCATATTGAGTGCATTCTGGGTTTGATGCGTCAAGAAGAGGTGGTGTTAGGCAGAGAGCATTGACAGTTTGACAGATTTGTAAGTTTGGACACATCACCTACTTCAATGTGTGCATCTTCAGCTAACAGTTCTGTAGTTCCGCTTTCCAAGTGACAACTCGTGGGGATTTGTGCTTTTGTTCTAGAAAGAAAGCAGATTTCTGAAGTATCTGAAGTATCTAAACTAATCTGTCTTTGAGATTTGGACAGGGTTCCTTAGCAACATTCCTCTGTTCATTGAGCGCCTGGCTTATTAGATGAATGGAAATAATAAAGCCACGGCTATGCTGGCCTGATCATATCTGTCATCTTGCTCCAAGTAAAGATAGCAGCGTGTGGCCGATTTGGCTGCAGTTGGTCTTACTGTATGTCAAAGCAGCCACAGTGGATGAGCTTGGAAATGAAGTGGTCTGACTAATTGGCTACAGGTGATAGTCAATGGACTGGCGTTTCCCCTAGCAGCATTTAGCATATCTGCTTTGTCTCGAGTACTCTGTGATGTTAAGTGAAGACTCTACATTGTCATAGACTGGATGATAGTATATCCATCTGCTGGTGCTAGTAATTTGTTATAAAAGTTTGGAGTTACACTTTTCGTGTTCGGATTTGGGCGTTCTTAGAGAATGCTGTATGTTGGAGGACCCCAGACAATTTATCCTTTATCCAAACACCAAGTCTTCTTGTTGTGAGGACCCTGACACTCAGGTTGGGTCTGGAAACTAATTCTTTAAAAACTGTTGTCCTTGAGGAAGGAGTGGAGTCCAGCTTCAGCAACATGAACATAGCAGAGAAGGCTACACATTTACTAAAGCCCATTGTCTTCTCTTTCTAATCACACAGCTAGACTAATTTCCCCATTTTCTTTTGGTTATTTAAGATGAGGGGACTAAGTTTTGTGCTGGGGAAATTTGAATGATTTGATAAGTATCAACTTGTTGCTAATGTGCTTAGGGCTTAAGTAGTGAGAATCTTCTCTCCGGTTGGGTGTAGGCATTTCTAGATGGAACCACAAGGTGGAAAGATCTGGAATTCTTAAGTACCGATTGCTTAGCTAAGAACATCTGTATTGGTGTATAACCCAACTCTCTCTCTCTCTCTCTCTCTCTCTCTCTCTCTCTCTCTCTCTCTCTCTCTCTCTCTCTCTCTCTCTCTCCCCCCCCCCCCCCTCTCTCTGAATATATCATAATAGTTTTGGGGAAAATAGAATATTGCAACAACTTGTTTGTAGACACAAGTGAAAGGTTTAAAAATGATTCAGTAATGCTGTGTAAATTTGAAGATGTCATTGGAGTTATCAAGGAAAGGAATTTGATATTATATTATTGTATTTTACACTCAACCTGTGGAACAAAGCCACCTTCATCCTCATAAGATGGTCAGAATCCAATGGCCTCTCTTTACCTTCTCTTCTGCTGTTCTACACCTGACCACCATCTACTTTTGCTTTTTGATTTCATATTTCCATGTTGACATTCTGTAAACTATTCTCAATGCTATAGCCAACAATTTTCTTTGAAAATATAATAACAGGCTTCTTGATATCTTTTGATTCCTCCTGTTATTTGAGTAGAGTCAATTCTATCATCTACAAGAAGGACTACAATCTGCCTTGTCTGTTTCTCCCATCCTGTGTACCTTTCAACCCTACTATCTGACCCCTGCATCAGCACCACTGTCTTATGCAACGTCAGCATGCTTTTTCTCTTCCCCTCTCACTCGATGGGTAGCATGTCTTGTTGTTTAACTTACTTATTTTTAATATATTGTTCTTTATATATTTTTATTTATTTTTCCTATATTCCTCAGTAGAATGGTGTACTGAAAATATATATAGTGTATGACACACACACACACACACCCACACACACACACCCCCACACACACACACCCTTACCCCTGCTGTTTCCAGTCACTTATTCTCAATATTTATTGAATGAATACATTTCCAGGGAAATAGAACTAAAACCAAAAAATTAAAATTGGAATTTTCCCCCTTAGTAAGTAAAACATTGACAGATATTTTTACATGAATCTGTCTACAAAATGTTTTAAAACACTGTTTTAAACACTAGTATTTCAGGAAGAGCTTTGAGGACACTGACAGCCAAATGTAGCATCACAGACACCTATGTCCTGGATGAGGTGGGTGGCAGGATAAAAGAATTTATTCTGCCATCCTTGTGAATTTTACCTCTTCATTGGAAACATGGATGCTGGGGAGAAAGTGCAGCTTATTGGAAGGGCTCAGAGACCTTATGGTTACATAGCTCTGAGGTAGTAAGAATATAACTGATAATTATATGACGTCATGCATCATCACTTTGCTCAAAAAAAAAAAAATCAGCAATGCTGTAACTTGAGCCATAAGCTTTAGGGAGACATGCTTTATAATACAGTGAATAAAGTTTAGGTGGAAAATATTTTGATTGTGTACCAGCTGCTCTAAAGAATTGTTGAATTGAAAAAAGGCGAAGTTAATATAGTCAGTCTTTGAATTGCTTGGTTAACATATCCATTTGTAAACACTGATTGGTTTTTCATTTGTGCCAGACACAGTTCTGGATAGTGATACAAGATAAAAAATGTTCACTGCTTCTCTTTACAACTGGGATTTGCTGGTGGGTGAATTAATAGTTACTTACTGTGTAAAAATATTATGATAGAGTCACGCAAAGGGTACTGTGGGAGGCAGTAAGAATGAAATAGCTAACCAATCACAGAAGCACAGTTGTTTGTAGTATCTAGGATATAAATGTGAAGAGATAGCATTGAAAAAGAAAGGCAGTATTCATGGTTACACACACACACACACACACACACACCCCTCCCTATAGGTGTATATATAATCTCATAGTAATAATAACAATGCATACATAAGTATAGGTTTATACTATTTTAAGTTAATCAAATTGATAGTTGAATTCCTAAGATACAGCATCCTCACAGGAGATTGTTGAATAGTTGGGAAAAAATGAGTTGAGGTTCAGGGCAAAGGTTAGGGCTAGAAAGTACCATTTTGATCCTAGGAGACAGTGGCTAAATCCATCAGTGTTAATGAGATCACTCAGAGAGTGAAGGTGAGGAGAGAGCTAAGAATAATCTTTTTCTGGTTTCCTGTCCGGAGAGAAATCTGGGAAAGAAATTTTGAAAAAATATTTAGAGAATCTAAAGTAGAACCCAGCGACTAATTTGGAATGTCCAGGAGAGAGAGAGAGAGAGAGAGAGAGAGAGAGAGAGAGAGAGATAGGTAGGTAGAGAGGGAGAGAGGGAGGGAGAGAGGGAGGGAGAGAGGGAGGGAGGGAGAGAGGGAGGGAGGGAGGGAGAGAGGGAGGGAGGGAGAGAGGGAGGGAGGGAGAGAGAGGGAGAGAGGGAGAGAGGGAGAGAGGGAGAGAGGGAGAGAGGGAGAGAGGGAGGGAGGGAGGGAGGGAGGGAGGGAGAGAGGGAGAGAGGGAGAGAGGGAGAGAGAGAAGCATAACCTTGTCAAATGTTTAATGAAATCAAACAGAGTGACAACATGGAAGGTACTATGGATGAAACGGGTGGTGCGGATAGTTTCAAGTGATGAGCAGGCTCAGTGTCCTAAAATGATTTTGTTACTCTTGAACATATCCTGGCAAAGGTAATGCAGGAAATAAACATCAGTCAAGTAACAAGTTATGGATGTGGCCTTTCCCTCCAGGTGACAAAACACATCACCTAGTTTCTGTTAGTCTGTATGAGTTCCTTCTCTGCAGTTCAGGTTTTGATGGAGAACGTATGATTTATGGATTCTTAACCATCAGCCATATAATGTTGTGAAGAAGGTATAGCCTGCATCCAATTACACAGGCTCCGCCCTGGCCCGCAGCTCGTGTTTTCTTGCCGCCTTTCCTAATGCCTCCTCTAAAGCTCCTCTGTGGCTTTAAAATCCTTTACTTTTGACCTGCACAATATTTATCTTGTTGTGCACCATGGTATTTCTGAAGGGTCAAAGCACAGAAATGAATAAACTCCAGAAAATGACGTTTTGAACCACATGGCTCATCTGTTTCTTACCAAGTTTTAGGGATGTCCTATAGGGCAAGTGGGAAGTAGGGCAGGAGAGGACCTAAGGATGTTGGTGGGATGCACTCTGATTACTGGCTGGACAAAATGTGGATGAGCTAGCTGGTCTATGTCTAATCCTTTGTGGCTTCCTGTGTGACACACTGTAATGAAAACACCACCGCAAATTACAACAATTGTCAAACGAAGCTACCAGAAAAATTCTTTACTCTAGAGTTTGTTAACCAAAAGTAAATAGCATGTTGCAGGGTACGTATAATCCTCTTGCCATCTATGGATATGCACAGAAGTTGAGCAAATTGAGATGATAAGAAAGGTGGAAACTTTTGGAAGTCAAAGGGTTGTGAGGACTGAGATAATATTGTGATATAAATAGGAGACATAGAAACCAGATCTAGTCGAGGGACAGGACAGTCTCCACCATTTAGTGGAGAGTGGGGTCTGACTTTCATGCGAACTCTGGTGCCTCATATTTGACCATGTCCCCTGGAGGGGGAGGCCTGGTGACACTCAGAGGAAGGATAGCAGGCTACCAAGAAGAGACTTGATACCCTATGAGCATATACAGGGGGAGGAGGTCCCCCTCAGTCACATAGGGGAGGGCAGTTGGGGGAAAGTGGGAGGGAAGGAGGAATGGGAGGATACAAGGGACGGGATACCAATTGAGATGTAATATGAATAAATTAATAAAATATTAAAAAAAGAGAAATCAGTTGAAAGGCAAATTTTACTCATAGGGCTAAAAATCAATCATAGTTACTTCATTGTTTTGAGACAGTATTTTACCAGGTAGCCTTGGCTGACCTGGAGCTTGCTATGTAGACTAGGCTGGACCCAAACTCACAGAGATCCCCCTGCCTCAGCTTCCCAAGTGCTGAGGTTGAAGATGTGCCCCACCCTTCCTTGTCTTATATTTACTTGTGAATGACAAGAATTTAGTTTGAGTGTGAAGGTAGTCTGATTTTCTTTTCTACTCCTATCATTGTTAAAGAGATTTGGAGTGTCTGATGTACCAGCTAAATACATAAAACTCTTTTCTATATTTTTAAAAAAGTATTTCGGCCCTTTTGAAGAGATTTGGGCCATGTCATGCAACCTCAAGTTATTTGAGAAATTAAAAAGGTCTTAACAAAACTGTTATGGAAGCCAGTATTAAAGTAATAATAGACACAGTGCCAAGTTCTTTTCACAAGTTTCCTCATTCACTCTTCTCAGAGTCTCTAGTCATGTTTCTTTGTTTTGTCTTGTTACATGGAAGGTGCTAGAGATGGTATATACAGGGAGCATGGGACAGAGTGATGGTCCAACCCAGAGTCTGATTCCAGAGACCTGTCCTAGTGTTTAATGCTGACCTGGTTTATGGGCAGTTCTGCACACAGTCTGGTGTCTCCCCTACTTCTTCCCACTAGAGCCTTATAAGAATGCAAAGCAGAAAAAGAAACACAGGAGCAATTGATAATTTGAAGATGAGGGCCATAGGTAAATTAAGTGACTTATTCATGACCTCTTATACTCAAGGCAGACCAAAATACATTTTGGGCACCTTGCTTCTGTTTTAGACTGTTAACTCATTTTCTTAGAGTCTAGAACTTTTCCTTGGAGGCACAGAAATCAGTGAAATATCTCCCTTCATCTATCTCTCTGTGTATGAGTCATATATTTTAATATCATTAACTTTTGCCTTGAAGATAAACAGGAAAACAAATGAACTTTTCTTGGATTCATATTTTAGGGGTGACTGGAAGGTAATCTTTAGGGGCCAGAAATAGATTTGGAAGAACACAGTTTTTGGTGCAGCTGAGGTTCTCGCAGAAGAACCTGCTCTTCCAGAAATCAGCACGTTTGGCTTTGCTGTCAAGAAAATGAAAAAAAATTTTAATGCTTTTGATTGAGTATGAAGGTTCCAGCCTGTTGCTGTCTTTTGAAAGGCTCCTCCTCCTCTTCCTCCTCCTCCTCCTCCTTCTCTTCCTCCTCCACATCTCCTCCTCCTCCAAAACCTAGAGGGATACAAGCTAGGGCAACAGATCCATGCCTGCCTCAGCCATCACCGGAGATGCTGTCTCCTGCCCCACACGGGAACGAACACATAGACTCACAGCCAGACAATGTGCAGAGAGTGTGAGACCTTGGACCACTCAGCACTAAATTAAATGCCTCCATCAAATCCCTCCTCCCAGGGGTCAGGTAACTCTGCAGAAGAGGCAACAAAGATTTTAAGAGCCAGAGGGGATGAAGGACAGCCTTTCTAAACAAAGCAGCAAGCATCACTACACACACAGAGCTCACAGAGACTGAAGCAGAATGCACAGGGCCCAGATAGGGTCCAAGAGCTGAAAAGAGACCCCAAAGCTACCTCCAACAGATAGTCACTTGCAAATGAAAAATTACTTTTCTACAAGGAGGAGGGCTTCATTGTTTTTTTTTTTTTTTTTTTTTTTTTTTTTTAAATCTTACAGGTTGTTTGCATATATGTTATAGTTTCTGTTTTCTGTTTTTGTGGGATTCCTATACATGAAAACAGGCATTTGCATCTATATGTATTTCTCATGATTTTCTTTAGCTTCCCTTCTTCTGTCTGTTTTGTCCTATTCAACTTTTTGGTTTTTGTTTTGTTTTATTGTTATTTCCTAGAGGTCTGTTTTCTGGGTGTGGATCCAGCCGGAAGGGAAGGTAGGAAGGAACTAGAAAGAGTTGAGGAAGTCATAATGTATCGTATGAAAAAACATTTTAATATAATGTTAATAAAACCAAACAAAACAAGAACAAAAACAAAAGCCACTAAAGTTAGAGAGGCTACAGAGGCTATCTCACACCTCTAATCCCAGCACTCAGGAATCATGGAAATATCTAGGCCATCTTGGGTTATCCAATAAATCCCTGGACAGTTAGGGCCACATATCAAAACCTTGTCTCAAAACGAACTGTTAGAAAGTAAAAATAAAAAATGAAAACCAAACCAACCAACCAACCAACCAAACAAACAAACAAACAAAAAACCCCAACCAGCTAAAAAGGAACCAAAATCCTTTAACAAAAAAAAATAAGTAAAATAAATAAATAAATAAAGCTATACAAGCCAACAAGCGTCTACTACCCCAAGACTTATAGACTAGTTAGTTAGAAAACCACAGAATGTCTGTTCTGTGAAGAGCAGTGGGCAAAGGAGGCAGAATACAGCTGGAACCTTGCCCAGCTTTCAAGGAAGGTGCTGTCCTGAACAGGAGGCAGTATTGCAAGAACATTAATAGGAGATAGGAAGTAAGAAACACCACAAGAAAACTGCAGAGTACTGTGTGGTTCAAAGAGGGATGAGAGCACATCTGGTTGGGGGGTGATCTAGGAAGTTTTGATGGGTGGGTAAGGTCTCAGCAGGGGAGAGCTGTACATGAGGTGCCAGCAGGGGAAATTCTGACGATGCTTTTCCGTGAGAAAGAAAACAGGGGAAACTTATGTCTTGACTCTAGTTTATTAAAACTACAACCCACTTGGTGCTTATCTGAAAAGAAAAGGAGAAAAGTGAGACATAATAAAATTATACCTGAAGCCTTATATTGATGCCTGCTTTCTTCCAAGGAAGCAGAAGAACTGTGGGATCAAAATAATTGGAGCAACTGTGTGTGCCTTGCAGTGGGTGAGGACTGGAAAAGAATCTAGTGTGTAAGTAAGTGCTCCTGATAGGAAAAGCCACGGGGGAGTCAGAAATAGAGTTAGTAAGATCTTCAGCTCCTTAATAGCACAGAGTGGAATTTAAAATAGGAGATATTAATGAAATGAGAAGAAAAATGTCTTAGACCCTATTTGCGATCTACAATTTTCATACCAATTTCTTTCTAAATGTGTTGTTTCCAAAGGTCTTTACCTCACACACATCCAAAAACTATTTGCACCCGATAAAAACCTCACAGCTCATCATGTTAGAATGCCTGAGACTCATTAAAACACACCCAGTGCATTCATTTCCAGTTATCAAGTAAATGAAAGTTCCAGAAGGTTCTTATGTTGAATAACCTCTATGACAGATGTGTAGCCACTCCCAAGGGCTCTCTTGTGCTGGTTACAGACATGAACTCAGTCCTTAGCTCTTGGAGACCCTTGTCTCTCAGGATAGAAAGGAAAGCTTCTTAGGAGTTCTTACCCAAAGTGTTGAGGTTGCTGCCACTTAATCATGTTTCAAGGAACAAGGGGACTCTAGAGGGTAGGCTGAGAGAAGCCCGGGGCTAGGGGATCTGCAGTGAAGAAATCAGAGTTGACACTGGCCACATGGTCTTTAGATGGTATTGTCAGGGCACCGTAAGTGAAGTCTACAGCTCAGACAACTGGAATTTCTTTCTGAGTGAAAATAATGTTTTAATCGCTTGACTTAGAACCCTCCTAATTTAGTTTCCCTTGATTTGATAGCAAGAACCTTTTATAAGCTGAGAAAGAACTAACTGGTTAATCCATGTTAATCAAATATTGGGAAGTCCTGAACGTAAATGGTTCCAGGGACTCATTTGAAGAAGCTGAGTCATTTGAATCTTTTAAGGAAAGAAGATTCTGAATTTCCTTCTTCCCAGTTTGATCCTCCACTTCCTTTTTTAGCTTTTTTTTATAACTTTGTAGGCACATACACATATATTTTAGTTTTTATTAATTTTTTGAGACTTATATACAATTTTATAATCATGTTCATCCCTTCTCCCATCTCCCAGACCCACCATCCATTCCACACTCATCCAAAATTGTGACATCAGTTTTAAACCCCATTGAGTTCCACTAGTGCTACCTATGTACTCTGAGGTGGGTGGCCATGTACTGGAGGGACCAGGCTATGAGGGAAAGTCATCTCCTTCATCAAGCTATCAATTGCCCAAAGAGCTAGGAAAGGGATTCCATCTCCAATTTCATACTTCATGCTGGGATTGTGTGTGTATGTGTGGTGTGTGTGTGTGTGTGTGTGTGTGTGTGTGTGTGTGTGTCTTGAGCTTGTGTAGGTCTTATGCTGTCATACTTTCACCAACTCTGTGAATTTATATATACAACCAACCTATTGTGTCTCAAGACACCTTTGTATTCTTGTCATCTAGCTCTTACAGTATTGCTTATCCCTTTTCTGCAATAATCCCCGAGTCTTGCTATGATAATCAGAGGCAGGCAGATCTCTGTGAGTTCGAGACCAGCCGGGTCTACACAGCAAGTCCAGGACAGCCAAGGCTACACAGAGAGACCCTGTCTCGAAAATCCAAACCAAAACCAAGCCAACCAAACAACCAAACCAAAACCCCCGAGCCTTGATGGAATAGTGTGATATAGATGTCCCGTTTAGGGCTGAGTACTCCACTGTCACCAATTCTCTACACTTGGACCAGTTGTGACTTTCTGTGTTAGTCACCATCAATAGTAAAAAGAAGCTTCTTAGATGGGTTTGAGTGATGCACTGATCAATGCTGTTTTAGTACCATGCCCCATTGGTGGTGTATTAGCAGTAGGTTCTCCCATGACCTGTCCGGGTCCTTGGCACTCTTAACTGTGATAAATACGTGTTCTGTCTTGTGGAGCTGGCCTTAAATCCAATCAGAAAGCAGTTGGTTACTCTTACAGCAATCCTGCTACTATTGAACAAGGGGACAGAGCTTACCAGGCAGGTTATTACTGTACCTCACAGGGGTCATAACCGGGTAAGACTGGCAGTTTTTTTACTACTGCTGCTGTATCTATAGCACATCTCAGCACCATGAAAGCTAGCCAGTAGGGACAGAGCATTCAAGCCAATACCAGATGAGTTCTTCGCATTCTATGTCTCAAGTATGTGATGTCTTCAGCAGTAATAGGGTCTTCTCATCAAGTTCTGGAAGGTAACCAAAAGCAATAACATTAGCCTAAGGTATTTGGGGGTTTGTGGAATCTCTTCAGTCAACAGTTCTAATTGAGGCAGCTCATTGTTGACACAGGTTATATGTGGTGTCTTGTGGTCTCTAGTAGGGCTATTGCTTCCCTTGTAGAGTAACTCCACTCTTCTTATGTGTGTATGTGTTTATGATCTAGGGAGATTCTGGGGCGTAAGTTCTTCATCCGACTTTATCAGAAGTTATTTGGTGCTGGCTCCCCTCCTGCGCTCCCTTTTGTTCCCTGCCCTGCAGTGTCCACCACATTAAACCCTTTCAGTAGATTATTCCCCCCTCTTCCCTCATGTCACTGCTCTCTATCTTCCCGTGATTGAAAGCCCCCCTTCCCCATTGCTCCTTACTAATTTCCTGGCACCTGTGGCATTCGTAATGAGACACACATACCTAAATATTCCAAACTAGAATCTACAAATGGGAGAAAACAAACATTTGTCTTTCTGAGTCTGGGTTACCTCACTCAGAATGATTATTTTCAGCTCAACCAATTTACCTAGGAATATCATAATTTTATTTTTCTTAAAAGCTGAATAATTGTTTAAAGGCATTACCTTTTAAATTATTCATTCAACCACCAATGAGCATGTACGTTGTTTCCGTTTCCTTACTATTGTGAACGGGGCAGCCAAGAACATGGGTGAGCTGGTATATCTAAGGTAGATGTAGAGTCCCCTAGATATATGCTCAAGGGCAGCATAGCTAGACCATGTGGTAGATCTATTTCTAGCTGAAATTTTATTTTAAAATGTATTAATTTATTTTTAGTTGTATATTTTTTCCTGCATGTGTGTCTGTGCATAGTGTGTATCCCTTGTGTCTGCAAGAGGCCACAAGTGGATGTCAGAGTCCCAGGGACTGGAGATAGAGGCAGTTGCAAGTCACCATGGAGGCACTGGGAGTTGAACCTGGGTCCTCTGGAAGAACAGTCAGTGATTCTTACCTGGAGCCTTCTCTCCAGCTCATGTTTCTAACTTTCTGAGACAGCCCCACACTGGTTTCCATAGTTACTGCTTTAGTTCGCACTCCTACCGCCAGTGAGTAAGGGTTCTTCTTTCTGCAGATCCACGTCAGCTATCTATCATCACGTTAAAGAAAATTAATCTTAAAAATTAAAAAAAATCTGACTGGGGTAAGAGTTTTAACTTACATTTCCCTGATGGCTAAGAATGTTGAACATTAAAACAACAACAGCAACAGCTATGTCTCAGCAACACATACTTAACCTTTTGGGGACTCGTTTGGTTTCATGACCATTTTAAAATTTGGTTATTTGGGCTTTTTATGTCTGTTTTTTAAACATTCTGTGTACATTATAGATAATAGCCCCTTGTAAGATTTGTAGCTGGTAACTATTTTTCCCCATTCTGTAGACTGCCTTTTCAGTCCAGTGATAGCATCTTTAGCTGTAAAGAACCCATTCGGTTCCATGTGGTTCTATTTGTCAATTGTTGGTATTAATGCCCACCCTCCCGTGATTATGTTCAGAAAGTCCTTTCCTCTGTCAGTTTCAGGGTATTGGGTGTTATGTTGAGGTCCTGGATTTATCTGAGCGTGAGCATTATGCAGGGTGAGCATAAGGATAAACTTTTCATTCTTCCACGACACAGTTTTCCAATTCGATCAACACCATTTGTTAAAGATGAACCTTTTCTCCAGTGAGTATTGTTGGATTTATTTTTTCAAAAATTGAGTAGCTATAGAAGTACGGATTTATATTAGTCATCGATTCTAGTCCACTGGCCACTGGATCTATTTTTTTTTTTTTTTTATGCCAGTTCCGTGTTGCTTTTTTTTTTTTTTTTAACTATGTGTTGTAACTTGAAATCTAGTATGGCCGTACCACATCAGTCTTGTTCTTTTTGTTGCTCAGGATTGTTTCTGTTATTCTGTTCTTTTGTGTGTTCATAAAAAATTTAAGATTATGTCTTTAATTTCTGTGAAGAACTGTGGTGGGATTGTGGAGATTGCACTGAATCTGTACGTTGCTTTTGGTGGGCTGGGCATGTAGAATGCTGTTGGCTATCACCTTCTTGTGCATTGCCTTTATTATGTTAAGATAGATCCCTCACGTCCCTAGGCTCTACAGGACCTCTATCACGAAGAGACGTTGGAATTTGTCAAAGGCCCTTTTTGCATCTAATGAGATGACCATGTGGCTTCCTTTCCTTTGGACTATGATTGCCTGTATTGATTTATGTATGTTTTTACCATCCCCAAATCTCTTAGATGAAGCTGACCTGATCATGGTGAATAATCATGTCATTGAATTCAATTTGCAAATAGTTTAATGAGAATTTTTCCATCTCTGGTCACCAGAGATGGCCTATAATTTTTCTTTTTCGATAGATCTTTGTCTGGTTTGGTATAAGGGAGTAATGATTCTAAAAAAAATAATATGTAAAAGCCATTTCATTTCCCATTTTGCATCATATTTTGAGAATTATTGGTAGCTTTTCTTAAAGGTCTGGTAGAAATTTTGCACTGAATCCATCTGGCTCTGAACATATTTGGAGAGGGGGAAGCAGGGGAGGGGGATTTTTAATTGCTGCTTTTATCTCACGGGATGTTATGGGCTTATTTAAATTATTTACTTTCTTAATTTTTTTGTTTTTTTTTTTATTGTTGTTGTTATTTTTGTTTTTGTTTTTGAGACAGAGTTTCTCTGTGTAGCCTTGGTTGTCCCGGACACACTTTGTAGACCAGGCTAACCTCAAACTCACAGAGATCTGCTTGCTTCTGCACGTGCACACACACATGTATATATAAAATCTTCATAAATTTCTTTATTTTTTTTTTTTTTCAATTTGGAGGAGTATATGTTATCAAATATACCATTGTGATTCTCTGAATTTCCGGAGTTTCTGTTGTAATGTTACCCTTTTCATCTCTAAATTTCTTATTTGTTTTCCTCTTCCTTTTGGGTAAATTTACTTTAAAAGAATCAAACGCTCATTTTGTTCTTTTGTTGTTCTTTCTTGATTTCTATTTCTTTAAACATCCCTGATTTTGACTCTCTCTTCCTGTGTGTTTTCTTGAGTGCAGTTTGTTCTTGTTTCCTGAAGGCTTTGCAATCTCCCAATTTATTTTATATAGGCACAAAATACTGTAGATTCCCTCTTCATGGTGCCTCCATTGGTTGCCCAGTAGATTTTTAATATGTTATGTTTTCATTTGCATTCAATTCTAGACATTTAAAATTTTCCCTTTTGATTTCTTTCTTCACCCGATTGTCATTCAGCCATGTGCTATTTAGTTTCCAGTAATTTGTATTATTTCACTAGTTTCTGTTGCTTGTTTTAGCCAGTTTTAATTTATGGTGGTCAGATAGGATACAAAACGCTATTTTCGTTTTCCTGTGCTTGTTAAACTTGCACTGTGTCCTACAATTGGGCTGATTTTGGAGTCTGGATGAGTTGGTTGTAGGGTTCTTTGGTCCCTATTTGGGAACAGGGGCCAAAAAGCAGGAAAGGGTGGAGCTGTCAGTGAAAATGGGCTCTTTATCTGAAGAAGAGGGCCAGGGCATGGGCCGTAGACTGGGCAGAGTTTATGGCAGAGTCTAGAGTCCTTACCTGGAGCGCAAGTGGAGAGGAGGCTGCTGGGATGGAGGAGGTTAGTGCTTTGAGTGTGTAGCCCCTGTCTGGATACAAAGCCTAGGCCATGGGTTTCTAGTTCCTTTTAACCATACAGACATTATATTTCAAATAAGTTTTAAGTTCCTAGCGAGAGTGAACTAAATATAGACTACATGTCTGTCTGATTCTACACATGCATGTATACAATATGTATAGCCTCTCACTATTCAGACCCCCAGCCACAGGAACATTTGGTATCATTAAGATCTCCATTTGTAGCTTGTTATCACCCAGAGTCCAAGGTTTACATAGAGTTTCAGTCTCGTGTATGCTCTATGGCTTTATCAAATGTATCTAAAACTGAAATAATCAGAGTACTTTCACTGTCCTTCCTCCAGTTTCTCTACCTGCCAGCTTTCCTTTCTACTCCTGGCAAACACTTACCTCTTTGTAGTTCATTTGTTTCCATTTACAGACTATTATACAGTTGGAATGGCACCACATAAAGTTTTCTCAGTTTCCAGTTAGCCATAGACATTTAAGTTCCTCTGTGTCCTTTCATTGATAGGTCTTCTATCTCTGTCTGTTTCTCCAGTGACTGGTATATTTACATAATGAATGACACATAGTTGTTTCTGAGTTTTAGAAATTTCAAGCAAACCTACTTAACATTGGTCTTCAGGTTTTTGTGTGAAGGTGTAATAGCTTTCCCCTCTGTGTAATAGCTGGGGAGGTCAGTGTTGCATTTTATGGTAAAGGCTTATTTAGGTTTCTAGGAATCTATCAAACTTTTTCAAGCTATCACTTACATTTTCAATTCCTATCAGCAACAGATGGGAGTTCCTGTTTGGAGTCTTTGTGAAACTTTTCCCAGCATTATATGTCCTTAGTGTTTCATTCTCACTATGTTAATAGGTGTGTGCTAGTGTTTGTTTTTCAATTCAGCGATGAAATGTATGCTGTGTGTATTTTCATTTGTTTGTTAGGTACCTATGTGTCTCATCGTCGTCTTTTTCCTTCTGTGGTTGTGCTGAGGTTAGTGTTGGGACAAAGAGAATGGTAAGCACGTGGTCTGCCACGTAGGCACATGTCCAGTTCCTATTTTGGCCACTTTACTAGGAGTCATTTACATACTCTGGATAAGTGTCTTTAATCTGAAGATATTTTTGAAAAGAATTCACAATGTAGTTCAGTCACGAGTGGTCAGCTCTAAACACAGATTCACATGGGCAACGCAGAATGGGCTCAGCATGATGTCCCTTTCTCTCCTGTGTGTGTAACACTAATAATTACAGAGTAGGTGGCGAACTAGAGAGGAAGTGGATGGAACAAGGAAAGAACTGGAGAAGGGAGGGAGAGAGAGGGGCAGAGATGACATAAGCATGTACTCATGTATGAAAGTCTCAAAAGTAAAATAAATGAAAGAAGAGAAAGGAGCATTTTGAACACAGAAGGGTGAGGGATTTTTGTCATTATTGTTTTCCTTTCTCTGTCCCACTTTCATATCCCTTTCATATTGTCTTTTTCAGGGCATACATTGTCTAGTGCAATGAAGTTTAGCTTAAAGATGTGAACACATTCTTATTAGGTTTAAAATGGACATTTGCATTTAAGGTTATTTGTTTTCAACTGCCAGCACTTTCCTGGATGGGCTTTTGGCCAAAGCCAAAACTGGTAGAATGCTGTCATGTTTTTCATTTCTACCATCAAGGAGTGGGAGTTCCTGCTGCTGACTTCAGGATTCCTTGAGCTGGTTTTGTGACTGCTAAATCTTTTCCATGATTTCATTTTTTATCTTGAATAGAATTCCACCTAACATGTCTTGAATATACTTTTCTTTCTGAGATTGTTATGGATTTAATCAGCTTATATTTCCAATCTGACATAAGACCTGATTCATCACTGAACAGATGGTATTTATAGAAGCCCATTTTATTTAATGGCAAACTATCTTCTCTCCGAAATTTTATTTGAAAGATACTAAGAAAAAGAAAGTGGTACATTCAAAACTATGGTGTTCCAAACTAAATAGGATTGCATAGACTCCATTTTAAAACTGTAAGTGCTTTAGTATTTTTCTAAAAAAAAAAAATCCTCTACCAATGATTAAATATATAATTAAGCCTATTTTTGTAGTAGCTAATTTAATTTTATTATTAGCTTTTCAGGAACAATATGAACAAAGTCTTTTGATGATGTCCCTGGAAAGCAAATGTCAGCTGTCAGTTTTATCACAACTGAGATCTTCGTGGTGAACTCCAACAATGCTAACTCCTTCTTCATTTCATGTACTAACACTTTCTGAATGTGATGACTTGATTTACTCATTTAACCACTGTTTACCGAGTGCGTACCTTGGGCAGAGCATTATTCTAGACACTAAATACAAATGAAGTCATTCCAGATTCTGGCATTCAGCTCTAACAATTTATTCTGTGAAAAACATTTACAAGAATGAATCATTCACACAGTTACAAAGATTATATAATGTTTCATTGTAGAAGGAGAAAATAAAAGCTCTCCTCCTTTTAACCTTTCTTTTGTATCAAATTCCCCAGGGTTAACTACTTTTCATATACTCAAAGATATAATTTATGCACATATCAGATACAAATATTCATTTGCATAAACTATAACAGAATCAGACAATACTATAGAATTGTTTGCCAATTTGCTAGTGAGCTATATAAAGAATAATTAAAGGCAAAACCATAGTTTTTCTATCACTCTGTAGTATTAGAGTAGACCATGTTAGTATTGTTATGTTCTGTATTTAAAATCTAATTTGTATTTCTTTATTTTAATTTCAAATCTATCTTTATATACAGTAAGTGTATAGCACCTACACAGAATGTTGTATTCCTAGACCTTAAATCATCAATAATTCAAAAGCTAAAAATGTAGCCTTGTAGCAATCATTGATATTTAAAAATCGTTGCGTTTAATCTTTACATACCAAGAAAACTTGAATACTTCCATGTGACTTTTTTTGTTTCATATGTAGTTTATGCTCACTGTAGCTAGTAAGTTTTAGATGCCTGCTATCAAACCTTGTTTTCCCCTTAGAAATGCCTTTTATGCTGCCATCTTTATTCGCTCAATAGAAAACATGAACACCAAATAATTTGCCTTTCTTGGCAAGATAAGCTATTGCTATTTTTATTCCGTGGTTATTTTTATTAATGAACAAAACAGCCTTACCGCTTACTATCTATTGATCTCCAGATAAGTGACAACAATTGTATGCATTATGACAATGAAACCCAATAATATTTTTAGAATGCTTTTGAGTATTTGATCATGTAAACTTGGGGACTATTAAACACAGTAAGAAATTAACCTCTACATTTCAATGGCCTAACCCAATATCAGCAGTATGATGCCGCGACTGTTTATTCCATGGAGTGATATGGGGATCCAGGCTCCTGTCGGCTGATAGACCCACAATCCCATAGGATATGGGAGATCTTTGCAGCCAGTCTGGGACAGGCATGTACCTACTGCCATCTTTCACCTAACTAAGAGTATTTGGGAGACATCAGGTTAGATACGTGGCCTGCCGTCTTAAGGAGTGGTTCTTAAGTTAAAAGAAAAATGTGTGTGTGTGTGTGTGTGTGTGTGTGTGTGTGTGTATGTGTGTGTGTGTGTGTGTGTGTGTGTGTGTGTGTGTGTGTGTGTGTGCGACAGTGGGGAGGGTAGCCATGGTGGCATTTATAAGAAGAAGAAAAACAAACCTTATCTTGAAGTACTGGAATTCCATCAAGAAAACCTATCAATTTTTAAAATAATATTTTTATTGGGTCTTTGAAATTCCATATAATGTATTTTGATCCTATTCAACCCCCAACTCCTCCAATAGCCACTTTGTCCACCCTATCCTTTATACTCACCCAGTCTTGACACACACCCCTCCTGCACTGAGCTTACTTCATGTTGGCTAACTACTCGTGAGTGCGAGGCCTGTCCTGTGGTGTGGTCCGTCTACCACATCATTAAAGAAAACTGGCCACCCTTCTCCCGGCAGCTATCAAAGGCTACTGGCTCTTCAGCTACTTGTGTGATTTTTTTTTTTTTTTTGTCTACTTTACCCCCTCCATGCTGTGTTTTGTTTGTTTGTTTGTTTCTTCTGGCTTGAGCTTCAACAAATACTGTGCATGCTGTCAGCTTTACTGAGAGTTCATATATGCAACAGCCTTACTGAGTCCAGAAAACACCATTTTCTTCCACATTTGACTCTAAAAACCTTTCTGTCTCCTCATCATTAAAGTGGCCCGTGCCTTCTTCAGAGGGTGTGATCTATCTGTACTCATTAGGGCTGAGTACTGCACAATCCATTGTCCTCTGCATATTGTTCAGTTGAGGGACTCTGTGTCAATTGAGTGTTGCAAGAAGAAAATTCTCTGGATATTTGTCTGGGAGAGAGAAGGGAAACCGAGGTGGGCATCTCTGGAACAAGCTGGAGACTTGAGACAGGATAGGGTCCCTGGCAGGATATGGGAGTGATTCTACCTGAGTCTCCTAGCAGAGGGGACATGGAGACTGAAGTGGCCCCCTCATTGCCAGGTAGGATTTGCAGTGGAGTCAGAGGGACACCAACCCACCCACAAAATCTTCTACCCAAAATTTTCCCTACCTACAAGAAACACAGGGGTAAAAGATGGAGCAGAGATTGAATGACTGGCCAATCAATGATTGTCCTAACCCAAGACCCATCCCATAGGAGAGAGCCAACCCCTGACACTATTAATGATACTCTGCTTTCAGACAGGAGCCTAGCATAGCTGTCCTCTGAGAGGCTTCATCCAACAGCAGATCAAAATAGATGCCGAGACCCACAGGCAAACATTAGGCAGAGCTCATGAGTCTTGTTTTGGGGGATAGAAGAACCTAGAGGCTGGCAGAGTCAACTAACCTAGACCCATGGCGCTTACAGAGATGAAACACCACCAAACAGCAGGCATGGAGTGAACTTGGGCCCTGACACAGATGTAACTGATGGGCAGCTTGGTCCTCATGTGGGTCCTCTAGCAAGTGGAGTCAGGAACTATGTCTCACATGGACTTGATTGCCTGCTTTTAGATCACTGGCCCCTAGATGCTGCCTTGACTGGACTCAGTGGAAGAGAATCTGCTTAGTCCTTATGTGACTGGATGTTTCAGGGTAGGTTGGTCATGGGGGAGTGAGTGGGAGGGCTCCTCTCTTCTGAGGAGAAGGTGAATAGGGAAAGGAAAAGAGGGTAGGAGGGTGGGACTACGTGCAGAGGAGGGAGGGGTAGGCTCAGTAAAATAAAATAAAATAAAAGTAAAAATCCACTCAGCCATGAAATTCATGAGCCTTGGCAAAACCTTGGTTTTTTTTTTTTTTTTTTTTTTAAGACTCAAAAAAGAAAACAAAACAACCAAACCAAATAAAAACCAAACCAAACCAAAAAAGCAAAACCCAAAAAACATTTTGATACTTCCTTCTTTTAGTTTGGAGGTGACAGTGACACCTGGGAAGGTATATTACACTTACTACTTTAGAAGTTACTACTTCGTATTACATATTTCAGTTACTATTTCAGTTGTAGTCAAGAGAATATTAAAAAGGCAGAGAACTTCCATGGTAAATGTAGTTAAAAAAAAAAAAAAAAAGATCTTCCCACAGTGTGAAACTTGGATCTTCTCTTGCAGAGGACTGCCCCCGCCCCTGTGTCTACCAGACCCCAGAATGTCTGCACGTTGGTATTTCAGACTTGGCCCAGGTCCGTGGGTTCTGTGGAGCGCTCACACATCTTACTTCCAGTAGGACTCTTTTTAAAAGCTATGGTTACTATTACTGCACATGGAATGAGTGTGGGACAGATGGGTTCACATTTGAAAGTGATTTGGAGATGATTCTGAATCTGTCTTATAATGGACTTTGATGAGGATGCCAAGAGGATGGGCCTTTGACTCCTTTTTTGGGATCTTGAATGGAACCCAGATGTGGAAAGAAGGGAGCAAAGGAAGAAGGGAGAGTCTGGGGGAGGCGGAAGAACAGACAGTGACATATTGATGCTCGCTCCATGTTCCATGTGCTTTTCTGAAGTTTCCTATCATGTGCGGCACCATCCCTTGACAAATCTGGTGCGACACAAAGAACAAGGCATGGAATTGGGAGAAAAGGCTAAAAGAGAAAAGCTGGCCACGTTCCAGAGCAGCCTAATTCTTACAACCTCACCTAGTAATGGCACAGACTCCATCACCGCAGACGTAAACGAAAGCAGGTGGAATCTGTGAGCATGTAGAGCGAATATGGGGTAACTCTGCTAGCCCTCACTGTAGTCCCAAGATGGACTTACTACTATTCTTATTTCATAAGCAGGGGAACGCAGTGAGGGGGAAAGCTAAGAAGGTTTTTAGTGGCGAAGCTGGCGTAAGTGGCCTAAAGCAGATTCATAAACAGAGCAGGAGGCCAAGTCAGGAAGTGTTTAAGGGCCAATGTAAGAACACCAGAATGCTCTGCCTTCTACCAGGTCACATGGTCACCTGAAGAGAAGTCAAGGGAGGGACATCAGGGACTGGTGGTCTCCAAACACACTTCATGGATTTGTCTGATTATGTGACAGCTATGGAGGGAAGGAGCTTAGGATTTGTTTGTATTTCAAGCTGTTTTGTATTTCTGTACTCCCTTTTGTATTCTGATCAAGAACCTATATGGAATGCATTTAGCTAAAGTACATAATAGGTACTTGATAAATCAAATTTAAAAGTTCAAATACTAGCTTACCACTATATACAATTAGTGTAAGAAAGGAAATTATACTTTGAAATCATCTAAGGAAATGATTATTCTTTGTAACATATTTTTACGGGAATGGAATAAATAGAAATGTTGATGTGTTGGCATTTGACAATTGTTTCTCTTTAAAATGAGTTTAATGTATTCTACTTGAAATAGATTTGCTCTTAGTGCCACCAAACTATGAATCCCATAAAATAATGAGGTGTCATTTGCTATATTTTGTGATAAGAGGCACTCAATTTTATTGTGTAATAGATGAAATGTTTCTTTCTATTAAACATCAAATTGGAGGTCAGTACTCTTACTTTTTTATTATTATTATTAAAGTTCTAGTTACCCATTAGCTTATTATTCTGAGGCCTTTCCTGTATTTTTAAATTTCAAATTCTAATAGTCATTACTAGAAACTCAAAGAGGAAAAAAGTAAAAGTCTGTCAACTCTAGTAACATTGGTCATGCTACATTTAAAAAATATTATTAAAAACAATATTAATAGTTTATATTATGATATTGCCAACTTTCTTTTAAGCCTTTCATAAAAAGATGATGTGTACATAGAAAATGGAACCAAACATAAATGGTGCCTTATGATAAACACTGGCGTTTTATCTATTTTTTTTTTCTTTTGGAGATTTTAATATAGATTCCGTGATATTACTTGTTACTGAGCTAGTCACAATTTCTTTTCCTCTTAAAAATAATTAAAATATAATTACATAATCCCCCCTCTCCAATTCTTCCAGTACACCTATGTTTCCTTTCAAACTCATGGCCACTTATTCTTTAATTATTATTGTTACACACATATGCGAATAAGTGTATAACAGCAACTTGCTGAATCTGGTTAGTGTTGCTTATGCATATAAGCATTTCAAGGCTGGTCACCTGGAATTAGATAGCCATTTATAGTGCTCCTTTCTGGGGAAGTCTGTCTCTCCATCTCTCAGAAAGTGTAGCTCTTCACTGTGTAGTTTCCACCATCGACACTGGCATGTCAATTGGTGCTCTTAGTGTTAGGGTCTTGGCTAAGGAGCCATACTGTTGCAGTTCCATAGGTCTGGGTTCCAGGTCATGTACAGAATTTTTAGTCTTACTGGAGAGACTTCCTGGCTCTCTATGGTTCCTACAATCATTGTAGCCTTTCTTCCCCATGTTACTTTAGCTTTAGGTGCTCAGGGTTATGTTGTAGATAGATTCACTTGGACTTGACATCCCACAGCCAGATATTTTCTGCATTTTGACTTGTTATTGCTTTTCTGATGTGGTCACTGTCTGCTGCAAAAATAAGATTCTCTAATGGGAAGTGGGAGACACAATTGTCTGAGCATGAGGACAAGAACTAAGAATGCAGTTAGGAATCATACTAGTTTAGAGGCAAGTGGCAGCTTGGCTAGGTTTTCAGTATAAGGCATGGTCTTTGTCATCCTCAGAGGATCTTTAGTGCTATTAGATAGCTATTGGTTACCGCCAAGATATGAGTGCCACTATGTCAATTCTAGCGTCTCTTGGCAAGCTCCTCATTGCCGTGTGATAGGCATCACAGCCGGCTAGGGATGGTGATTGCTTTCCTCCCTTAGCAGTTTGCAAAGCATGCCTGCTTTTTATGAATGCTAAACCTCAGAGAGGAGACTTTTGGGTCAGATCTAGCTCGACTCATACAAATCATGTCTGACGTGCTTGGGGTCTTTAGCAATGGAGGGGGGGGGGCAACAAGGGGCAAAGGCAATAGCGCACGTTGTGTGAGTCTCTTAGACTACCCTGATCAAGAGTTCAAAGGGAGGTTTCTCATGCCTGGTACAGGGTTTTCTTTTTCCAGGACACTTATGGTTCTTGGGAGAGGCATTATTATCCCAAGTAGAATAATTTCATTTAAACAATATACTTTAGATACTTTTTTATTGTTCTGATAAGACACCAGGACAAAAGCATTTCACCAGACTTACAGTTCCAGAGGGGTAGAGCCTGTGATGGCAGAATGAAGGCATTGCAACAGGAATGGCTCAAGTTTTGAACCGCTAGTAGGAGGCCAGAGAGCATGCTAGAAGTATCACTAGTCTTTTTAAACCTCAAGGCCCATTCCCTTTGATGTATTTCCTCCAGGAAGGTCACATTGTGTAAGTCTCTCCAAGTAGCCACCATCTTGAGACCTACTACTCAAAGTCAAAAGACTTATGGGGACATCTCATCCAATCCATCCCAGTATGTTTCTTAGCTCCCCATCTTAGGCCATATGATAATACAAAATGGGTTCATTCCAACTTCAAATGTCTCTGTTGACTTTTAGCCTCTAGACTGCTTTAAAGGCCAGAGTTCAAAATCATTTCTGAGACACAAGGCAATCTCTTAACTGGAACCCCCTGTAAAATAAAAAAGCAAGTTACATGCTTCCAACACACAATGTAACAGAGTATATATTATATTCAAAAGGGCAAGAATCAGAGCACAGAGAGGAAATACTAGACCAGAATAAAAGTGTAATCCAGCAGGACAAACTTTAAATCTTACATCTGCATGTCTGATGTCAGAGAGCTTAGGAGACTACATCCTTTGGCCTTCCCTTCCTGAAACACACTTCTTTCTGGTTTTGGGGCTAGTTCCCCTCCCTCTGTGCAGCTCTCCTTGATAGCTGTGGCATTAACCAGATGCTTGAGGCCTATAGCCTACACAATCCAGGCTTTCATTTCATAGCTGCAATCAATGTTCTCTCGTGCTGACTGAGGGGCAACGGGGCGGGGAGGGGGGAGAAGTCATCAACACTTTACCCAACTGTGAGCCCTGTGATTAATAATAATGAGCCGTATGGCAAGGTCTGCTTGTGAATGAAATAGTGGCATCGATGTTATCGGAATAACCACTTACTTTCTGGTAGTGTTTAAGGCCTGTTGTATCAGTGGAAACATGCCTAGGACTGTAAATATGACTGGAGGCTCACATGCCCCAAGGGTGCATCGACTACTATTATTTTCCTAAGAGGACATGGTATTAAACTATCCTCTAACTTTGTGTTTCTATACCCATAAGTTGGTGGAGCTCTCAGATCTCATCGCTACACACTGTGTGCAGTGAAAGGCAGTTGGCCTAGATATTTACAGCTAGTCTAAGCATAGAGAAGTGACACACACAAATTAGACATTGATGTCGTACCTCTGCCCCAAAGCTCAGGGATTACTGGACTCACAAACTCACAACATTTGTGGACGCCTGCACAAGACCAAACCAGCTAGCATTCTAGCACGAGAGTATCAAAGGGTTCGAACTGAGTAGCTAGGGAGAGCTGCTGGTTCTTGGCAGAAAGATTCAGGTTTTTGTTTTTTTTTTTGTCCTTTGTTTGTTTTGTTTTTAAGGTGTGACTTCTGTTTGGCCAGCCAAATTCCAGTGAATGGCTTCACACACAGAATATTTGGATAGAACTGATTAGAGTTGGTAGATTATTATTATTAAATTAAAAAAAAAAAAGGACCTGAAGTTGTAGGGTAGGGAGGTAAGGTGGATCTGGGATAAGTTAAGAAAATTAGTCTGGTATGTATGATTAACACATCAGATAAAATTCTCAAAGAATTAATACAAATATTTGTTTTTTAAAAGGCATGAGGTTCAAGAGCTGGTTCAGCAGTTATAAGCACTGTCTGCTCCTCCAGAAGACCCCAGCTCAACTTTCAGCAGCCACAGGGTGGCTCACAACTGTCTGTAGCTCCAGGTCTATGAGATCCTTATACAAATGGTGTAAAGAAGTACATATATGCAAAATACCCAGAAACAAAAACAAAAACAAAACAAAAAGTAAAAATTAGGAGCTGGAGAGCTGTCTCAGAGGTTAAGAGCACTGTCTGCTCTTTCAGAGGTCCCAAGTTCAATTCCCAGCAACCACATGGTGGCTCACAACCATCTCTAATGTGATCGAATGCCCTCTTCTGGTCTGCAGGTGTACATGCAGGCAGAGCACCGTGTACATAATAATAAATACATCAATCTTTTTTAAAAAGTAAAAATTAGCAAGAGATATCTAATAAAAATATATACATTTCTGGGAAGACTCTCGAAAAACCACTATAATGGAATATGCAACAGTCCTCCCTCAGAGCTGCTAGAGTTCATGAAGCTGCTCCTTATATCATCAATTTTGTCTTTTTAGCTATCAAGAGAAATTGCTCACTTTGAGCTTTATGTTCAGAACACACAGTGCCAGCGAGGAAGAACAACTATTTAACTTGAAGCAAATTGCTCTTGTTTTAAAAATGACTTAATTGACATGACATAATAGGTATGCAATGCACAGTGGTGCAATCTCATGCTGGCGTGTGCCTTTTCCTACGGTCTTCATCACTGTTGCACAAGGCTCGACTTGTGCAATTTTTAAAATGTTCTCAAAAACCTGTACAAAGATGTAGTGAACTCTTTAAAGGCTGTGCTGGCACAAAATGCTGAACAGGCAGGCTCCAATTAATCTGGAAATATGTTGTGAGTCACATCAGTACTCAAGAAACAAATTCTATGGGTTTTTATTTTGCGTTTTATTCCATAGGATAAATATAACATAATGACATACTCAAGGAATGACCTGAAATTCTAAAGGGTAAATAAAACAGTATCTTATTTTGTTTTTGGATGAAAATTTTATTTCATCCACCTATTGCAATTGTAATAAAGAAAGGACTTGTTACAAAGAACTCCAGTGCTGCACTTTAAACCTGCAATTATGACTTTGGTAAACCTCATATCAATATGTGAACTCAAACATTACCCACCTGACATTAGTTTAAAACACACACACAGGTATATATTTTTAACTTTCCTAGCTTTACAACAGTCATTAAAGATAGAATGCCATCGGGCATGGTGGTGCACACTTGTAATCCCAGTGCTCAACGAGGGAGAGGCAGGTGGATCTCTGTGGGTTAAAGATCAGCCTAGTTTACAAAGTAAGTCTAGGATGGCTACACAGAGAAACTATGTCTCAAAAAAAACAAAAAAAACAAACAAACAAAAAAAACCCAAACAAACAAACAAAGCAAAAGGATAGAAATAGCATGACTAAGTTTTACTTTTTAACGCTAATTGAAAATAATAGATTACTTTTTTCTTATCACTGAGTGTAAAATAATTAAAAATTTTCTTAATATTTTGACTGATTTAACAGGACATTGTACAAGTGGGCAAGATAAAAAAGGATCACACTGCATTTCCTTTATTGACTAAAATGAAGACACATGGAAAAATCATGATTCTACCCAAGTAAACATGCCAGGTAAACTGCAACTTTAAGCTGTCAATAGATTTCTGAAAAATGAATTAAAGAAAAAGCTGAAGGGAACAAAATGTTACAATAGAGATAGTTTGGGGCCATTAGCTGCTTGAGTGATCAGTACCAGAAATAATAGAGGAGACAAGAAAATTTATTCATAGTGTCTCGAATATTGAAGAGACACTTGATGTCACAGAAAAGTTAACTCTTAGCTTGTGAGGCAGTATTTGGCTATTAATTTTATACGAGCGTTAAAAATATATGCTTTGTGAATCACCCCAAGACATAAACTTAAAAACACACCCATTATTCTCAGTGCACTTCACTAATGCGAAGTCTAGCCGTGTGTCCAGGAGCTGACTGACCCTCCTCCGTGGTTTCCAAGGTGTGGCGCCGTGTTGACTGTTGTAGCAAACTCTACGAAGGGAAAGATCATGAAGAATGTTGGCTCAGCTGTGCGTTTTGACAGCCACAGTTAGAGAAAACATTGTATCTCTGGTGGTATTACACAGGGTGCAAACTCCATTAACCCGTTAAGTACAGAGGGCGTAGAAATATAAGCAAGTAGAACATTACAGAGACTGGAAGAAATGCGTTTGACAGTTCTATGGTCTATGCAGACGGCAAAGATACGGAGCACTGTTCACATACCATCTAGGTCTTAATGTCTTTGTTTTGGAAGGGAAGGGAGTTTTCAGCCGTAGACACCTGCTCAGCCTCCTCCCTCCTCAGGAAGCCCTCTGGCAGCAGAGCAAGTTCTGAGATTCCAGGGCAACATTCGAATGAAGACTTTGGCTACATTTCCCAGCACATATTGCTCGCGGCAGAAGTCTATGCAGTCGTATGGTTGTCTCTGGGTGGCCATCTGTGGCCATTCTGCACTGTGTCAGTACGCACAGGGAGCCTGGAGTGTTCAAGAGAGCTGGTGGTTTCATTCCCATTCGTGTACTTTCCGAAGTTAACGAGGGGACATGCCTGATGGAGACGGTGCTGCCCATCGCTAGGGCTGGGCTGCGTTAAGAATCGCTGTTCTGGATTTTAGCATTGTCTTAAAGTCCATGGTAGGAGGCTTTATGTAACACCATTTCTTTGCTTGCATGGCCTCCGCTGGCAGCCCCATGTTTTTCCTTTAGGGAAGCATCTCCAGCTCGCTTCCTTCCTCTCTACGCACTTTGGATTCCAATCTCTTTTCACAAGGGCCTATTTACTATCCTGGACAACTCGGATCACTGTGCACCCGCTCCTAGCAGGTTCATGAGTTTCAAGGTTGGGATTCTGAGGAAAACATCCGATAAGGAGAAACATCTTTCCTTTGCACCAACAAATAGAGTAGAAGGTGGGAGTGTGGGGGTTTTGCTGCTGGAAGCCATTTTGCTACAGGGTACAGGAGTGCCCGAGACTTTAAGGCTGACAAAAGAGTGAGGAAGCCGGGGAAGCTAAGTGAGTTCTAGGCAGTCTAGCCAGTCTCCCTGAATCTAAACACATGTAGAACATCCTATAGATTTTTAGTTGATGAGAAAAATTTCTGGTTTTATGAAAGCCAGTTCATACTGGCTTGTCTATTTTGCAGCTGTACCCCTGTCAGAGTGAACTCAGGCCTCTGGGAATGTAGTGTCTGAGCTTGCTAGGTGTCACTCGCAATTAAGGAGCAGGATTTGGTAAAATTTATAGAGTTTTGCAAAGCCTAAGAGACTAAGATAGTCAATATATTTCCCCAAACTGTTAGAAACAGATGCTACACTTCATCTCAGCCAAAAGACCCTTGGAAGCAATAAAGAATCAGGCTCCTCTATTATCAAGGGTTGACAATAGAAAAATGGGGTCAGCTCTGATCATTAGCTTTTGGTCAAAGAAAGGAGTGACCTAGTATAGACTGGAATAGCCCACCACTTAACCTTAAAGCCAGGAACCTCACATTTATTTTATCTATCATTGTTTTCCTATCACTAAATAATGTTTGGGGGAAAGCATGGGAAAATCAACTTCACTGAAGAGTGAACACGGGTGACATCATGCTGAAAGAGTCACTGAGAGGCTAGTTTGTATCATCATCTGGCAAGGCTGGTTGTCGGGAGAAAGAGGTCACACATAGTGCTTTCACTGTGGTACGATTGCATAGGTGGTTCAAGGGGTTCACACCAAAGAGTACAGTGCAAGAGCTTGGGGTTCAGTCTTCAATATCAGGAAGAGCACGCTTCTTTCTAAGCACCAGTCTGAATTTGCTTTCTTTCTTTTTTTCTTTCTTTCTTTCTTTTTTTTTTTTTTTTTGTGTGTGTGTGTTTTTGTTTTTTGTTTTTGTTTTTTTTGTTTTTTTGTATTTGCTTTCTGATCGTAGGGAATCTAAATGTCCCATGACTTAATTCTGTCAACTGTAAAACTGTAAGTATAATATCTTATGTGTTGTTATGGAGATTAACTATATTAACAGTTGTATGATTTTAGTTCTCCGTTGGGCCCATCTAAAGAACTGTTGTCACTTTATTCTTTGTCTCCTTCCTCATGTCATCACAGCTATTGCAAATGTGAGTCAAAGCAGTTGCATAAAAAGCGCTCTAGACAGATACTACACACACCTTCTTATTCTTTACTTTTTCTTTTTTTCACATCTTAAGCAACTGATAATGTTTCCATCCAACACAGTTGTGCTGAAATAATGGTCCATATAAAACACCTGGCAAATTACTATGGACCCAAAGAAAACAAAATACAGTTTTTATTTTACTTTTCCTTGCTTTGTGCTTTGATTTTTTTTTTTTTTTTTAATTTGGTTTGCTTGGCCTCAGCTCTCAAACCTGTGCATTTAAGAAATCACAGGGTAGAAATCTTAGTTGGAAAATGTAGATTTTTCAGGCCTTGCTCACAAAAACAAAATTCTGATTCAGTAGGGCTGGGGTAAGGATGAAGGTGCAGTTTGACGTGATTTTTTGTTGATGCCAATGCAGGTGAGTGCTGGCTATCATGGGCTAGCAGAGCTCCGTGGTGCATCACTGATTTGAGGACAGCCACGGGCACTTCAGGATTCCAGATCCTCCCCAGTTCGGGGGCAGTGGTTGGTGAAGTAGACTACAAGAGCTGTGGCCCAGTGTGCATCGTCATTTCTATTTGTAGCTGAGTAGAGTTGGCAGCGGGCACAGGCTGGCAGTTGCTTCCAACACACTCCTTGTCAAAGCACACACTGTTTCTGCAGCTGGTATCTATTCCCTGTACATCCCAATTATAACAGTATTACTGAGTCTTGTGACAGTCACACATTTCATCACCTTGGGGGACTAGGCAGAACAGGTTTACCGTGGCATGAACGCCCTGTTCCCCTTTTCCCTCATATTCATCATTGCTTAAGAATCTGGTTGGTCTTGCTTGGCAGTAAGGATCTGCAGTTCCTAACTGGGGATGTCTGGAGGCCAGAACAGATCAGAGATCATGTATAAACTGCAGGCTGTAGAGCTGCAGGGCGGGCCTGCTGTAAAGCACTAAGTTTTGAGGTTTTTCTAGAGTTAAAGTCATCACTGTGATGATGATCACAGGCCTTGTGCTCCTTTTCTGGGTCTGTAGGCCTCACTACAGAACCCCCACTCCTGGATGTACATGGTTGGCTCTGTAATGTGACGGAACCGTAGGGTGCATTTCACACTCCTTGCATAATGGAGGCTTTTGACTCCTGCATAGCCGTTTCCACTTAAGGGAAGTTAAAAAAAAAAAAGCTTAATAAAAATGTGTGTTTTATTAGAGTTATGAAATATCTTGGTGTACGACACAAAGTCAGAGTATCTTTGCTTAGTATACTGGTTTTAAAATACTGAGCCACAAGTGGACACACTAGGGCACATTTCTTGAGAATATCTGTCTTTGTGGGTAATTATTGGCAGTGTGTTCTGTTAGCTCTATTTAATGAGATATTAAAAGACATCAGCATGTTCTTTTGAAAACTCTTGTCATGTTTGTGGGACTAATAAATGCAATCAACAACAGCATCTTCTTTCAGATTATAACAATTAGTCTGTATTAGCAAGAAGAAAAGATGGTTAAAATGGTAAAAATCTGGACTCACAGGCTGGTTAAGATCAATATAAATATAAAGAGTGACCAACGAAGGTAAATTTATAATAAATGTACTGAGATCCTCTTTGAGGCACAATAATTCCCATTGTATAAGTCCATAGTATAAATTTTCCTTTTAACATAATGATAACATGGTTTATGATGTGATAAATGAGAAATTAATAAAATAATAGATTTCCTCTCCTTTTTAACTTAGGATAAATGTAAAGACTTGATGAAACATGTAAAATTATATACATTTTATGTAAGGAAGAGAAATTCAACCTTATGAGGGAAGTTCTGAGAATAAGAGATGTTTTTGTCTGAAAGAGATGGAGAAGACCTGATTTAATAACTAGGAATATCCTTCAAAAACTGATTCTCTGTCCTCTGGCAGTCATTGTGGCCTGTTGTAGGTGGTCCATGCTCCAGTGAATGGTCTCACACAGGCATCAATACTGGCATCAAAACTGGACTCAGTGTGTTATACACGGGGGAAAAGAGAAAGGGCAGATGAAGTTCAGAGTGTGAGGTGGGTAGTGTTTTGGAGGAGTTGGATGAGGGGCCGCAGGAGTAGATATGCTCATAACCCAGTGTACAAATGTATAAAATCCTCAAAGAATAGATAACATTTAAAACATTGTTTAAAAAATTAGAATAGCAAATGAACAATACTCTTTCCTGTTTTACTGCAGGAAAAGCAAAGGAAAACAAAAAACATCTTAACAAAGTTGTTCCATGCAGACTCTAAGCTGGTGTTATTTAGGAGAACTGTTCCCAAGGGAAGGAGTGTGGAGAGAGACTTAAAGGGCAATAGCACCTAAAGCATTTGTGAATATGTCTTGTGAGCGGCTGTGCTGGTGTTGGGGAGGTCACGGTGCTTTTCAAGGTTTCCCAACTTAGAATCCCATGATTCAGCCTAGGTGTAGAGAGCATGACCCGGGAGGATCAAACAATTGCTGAGAGAGAAGTTCCCACAATTGCCTCCAATGAAGAGGCTAAAAGAAATGGCAGGGCAGTTTCAGCTGTGTGGGGCAGAAGATGAGAGCCTGGAGAGGCTGGTGACATGCCCTGAAGGCAGGTGAACTTCCTGTTGGAGGACAACAAAAAGTGGATGGCTGAAAGGATCTGTTGGGCAGCCACGAACCAGGAACCTGTAAGACAATGCCTTGTCTCAAGTCCCAGCCACGGCTAGGAAATCATCTTTGACTTACAGCAGACAGTGCTCATTTCCTTCTTTTGACATTGATAAAATTATTCACTGTGTACAGTTTAAATTTGTATTGTGACATATTGGCGTAGTATAAACTTAAACACTTTAACATGTTTTAGAACATACGGTTTAGTGATGTTAAGTTACACTGGTTTGCTACCGTGTCTAGAAATTTATTTCTCTAACTAAAGTGCTGTATCCACTGAACAGCGCCTCCTTATGCCCCTCCCCCAATAGAATGCTCCATAATTAATCATACAAGAAAACAGTGCTTTAGAAGACACGTAGTACTAGGTCTTGCAAGAAGAGAAATTTAATTATGATCATTCTAGCTTAGAGGAAATTTGTGGCAATCCATCAACTGCAGAAAAGGGTTAATTATGATTACAAGTTCTGGAGTGGAAGAGAATGATGCATCCTAATTTGCAAAAACTAATGTTTTAAACAGGAAGCATTCAAACATAAAGAAGTGGTTCTGCCCTCCCCCAAATATTTATATACACCTGCATAGACAAGCTTTGTTTGGTTGGTGATATTTTCTTTTAAGAGATTCTATTTCTTTTTTTTTTTTTTTTTTATACATATAGGTATTTTGCCTGTATATGTCTATGCACCACCTGCTAGCAGTGCCACAGAGTTTAGAAGAGGGAGTCAGATCCCCCGGGGTTACAGTTGTGAGACACTATGTACGTGCTAGAAATTGTGCCCAGGTCCTCTGGAAGAGAAACCCATGCTCTTAAGTGCTGAGCCATCCCTCCAGCACCAGGGATATTTTCTCATCCCTAACTATATGGTTGGTAGGTTGAACCTGTAACACAATACAGTTTGGTTTGCATTAGTGAGTAATTGACTCATAGACAAAAAATGACCACTTTACTTTTCTATTACAGAAGCTCTTTTGTACATCACCTCACCTTCTAAGTTGTTATTTTCTGGGTATTTAAAGACCGTTGTACACATATGGTGTTCAAAGCTTATTAACCTTGATGAAAGGTACTTAGTATTCTTAATTCAACTTGAAATTATTACAGTTCCTATAAAATGTTGCTTAAATTTGAGATTTTTTTCTTTCTTCTTTTTTTTTATTAATTTATTCTTGTTACATCTCAATGGTTATCCCATCCCTTGTATCCTCCCATTCCTCCCCCCCCCCCAATTTTCCCATTATCCCCCTCCCCTATGACTGTTCCTGAGGGGGATTTCCTCCCCCTGTATATGCTCATAGGGTATCAAGTCTCTTCTTGGCTACCTGCTGTCCTTCCTCTGAGTGCCACCAGGTCTCCCCCTCCAGGGGACATGGTCAAATGTGAGGCACCATAGTACATGAGAAAGTCATATCACAAGTAGAACAATATGATAGGCAAATTTGGGCCCAGGGGTCCCGCTTAAATTTGAGATTTTAAAGGGCCATCCATGGTGGCACACTCCTTTAATCCCAGCACTCAGGAGGCAAAGCCAGGCAGATAATTGTGAGTTTGAGGCCAGCCTCGTCTACAAAGTGAGTCCATGACAGCCAAGGCTACGCAGAGAAACCCTGTCTTGGGAAAACCAACCAACCAACCAACAAACAAAAAAAAGGGCCATGCCAGTTTGGCTCTCTCTTTTTGCCTCAATCTTGAAGATAAAGGGTAAGCTCAGTATTTTCTCCAGAGGAATGCCTGCCCACCATAACAGTTATGGACTCACCATCTGGAACTATAAGCAAGATCCCAACTAAATGCTTTCTTTTATAAGTTGCCATGGCCATAGTATGTTATCACAGCAATATAACAATACCTAAGACAATTCAGGAGTTGTAGATAATCTATCAAGGTTGGGCATCCCAGGATCCATTAATCTCTTCATTGCGTCTAGTTTTATTTTGTTGTGATGGTCTCCATTTGCTGTAAAGAGAAGTTCCTTTAATGAAGAATGATAGCTGTACTTATATGTAGTTATAAGGATACAATTTAAAATGCAGTTAGATATTGTGTACAGTAAAGTGGCAGTGTTAGGCTCTCTTTTAAGATCTATGACCTTAGTAGTCTATGGTAGTTGCATAGCTGTAAATTTCCTCCGGATGTGCCAGGCTTAAATCTTATTAGGCAGCCATTGGTTACTACCAACAAATGAGGGCCACTAGTGCATCTTTGGGCATGTTTTGTCATGCTGGTGATTGTGGTTCATAGGCATCATGGCTGGTTAGGACTATGGATTGCTTCTGTCCCTTGACCACCTGAATAGCACTTTCTGGTACTTTGGACGGTGAACAATAGCAAGAAGATGCTCAGATTAGATCTAGTTCAAATCATCTGAGTCCTTTGTCCCAAGAGTGCAGTGTTTTCAGGAATAAAGATTTGCCTTTAGCCTCTGAGAAGCAATCAAGTTGCAATAGCCTATATTATTTTGGGAGTTACTTGGACTATCCTGACTAACTCAGATAGAGGTTACTTTATGTCTAGCACCAGGGATTTTGTAGATAGACTATGGCTCTCATCAGGAGTATTGTCATCCCAAGTGGAATAACTTTTAGCTATATATATGGACATACATACCTTACATGTATTATATATAATTTTAGGTAAATATGAAATAATATAATTCCTTAGTGATTTGTCAAATAGGCTTCATGTTAATTGTGCATCATCTTTCTTTCTCCTTTTGTATTGTTTTCATAGAGCCCTCTCTTCATTTTTTTCCCTTTCTCCTTCATAACATTTTCATCTGGATATTGCCCTCTCAAGTTACCCAGCCCCCTGGGGCCCTTTATACTTTCTTGTTATGTGCTCACCTCTGATGTTTTGGACCTAGGGACCACAGATCAAACAAAACAGGTCTTTCTTGGTCTTACTTCATTTAATATAATATTTTCTAGGCACATCCATTTGGCTGTAAATTTTGTGACCTCTGTTTTCTTTACTGCTAAATAGTATTCCATAGTGTATGTGTATCACATTTGCATTACTAATTTCTCAGCTGAAGAATGTTTGTTTCCATTACCTAGATATTGTGATTAGGGCAGCAATGAACATGGATGAGCAAGTATCTGTGGAGTCTTCGGGGCAAATGCCTAGGAGTGACATAGCTATGTTATATGGTAGATGTACTTTTAGCTTTTTAAGTGTTCTCCATACTGATTTCCAGATTGGTTGTAAGAATTTACAATCCAGTCATCTATGAATAAGCATTTCTATTTTCCCACACCCTTAGCAGCATTTTTTTTTTGGTCAGTTTTTGTTAACATTATATGTGGTGGTCTGAATAGGAATAGCTCCCATAGGATCATGTATCTGAATACTTAGTCCACAGTGAGTGGCCTTATAGGTGCCATGGCCTTGCTAGAATAGGTGTGGTCTTATTGGAGGAGGAAGTGTGTTGCTGGGGCAGAGGTCACAGAAGCTCAAGCAAGGCCTGGTATCTCAAGCTCTTTCCTGCTGCCTGTGGATCAAGATGTAGAACTCTCAGCTATTTCTCCAGCACCACGTTTGCCTTCATACCACTGTACTTCTTGCCATGATGATAATGGATTAAACCTCTGAACTGTAAGCCAGCCCCAATTAAATGGTTTCTTTTCTAAGAGTTGCTGTGGTTATGGTGTCTCTTTACCACAAGAAAGCCCCCAGTCAAGACATTAGCCATCCTTACTAGGGTAAGAAGAAATCTCAAAGTTGTTTAGTTTGCATTTCCCTAATTGCTGAGGATTATGAACAATTTTAAAGATGTTTCTTAACTATTTTTACTTCTCCTATTGAGCAATCTCTATTCAAATCTGGTCTTAATTATTATCCTATTGCTGTTGCAAAACACCATGTCCGGGAAACTTAGAAAAGAAAGCACTTAATTTGAGGCTCATAGCTTCCACCGTGTCCATCGTTGTGAGAAGCAGGCAAGCAGGGATCACACTCAAGAAGTAGCAGAAAGCTTACAATCTATAACCATGTAGCAGAGAGCCTGGAGTTAACTGGGAATGGTGTGGGCTTTCAAAATGTCAAAGCTTAGCCCCAGTGACACACCTCCTTCAACAAGGCTACATCTTCTAATCATTTCTGAACAGTTCCACCAACTGGGGTCCAGGCATTTAAATATATTACTCTGTAGGGTGGAATATTCTCATTCAAATCACCACATTCTACTCAGTGTCCCCAATGGGTTTCTAGCCATTACCTAATGCAAAGTACATCTAGTTTAACTTTATAACTTCCCTGGTCTTTCACAGTCTCAACACAGTTTAAAGTTTGGACTGTGTTCTGAGGCTTAAGGCAGTCTCTTAATTATAACTCTCTGGAAAATAACAACAGTAGCAGCTGCAGCAACAACAACAACAACAACAACAAATTTTACACTTCCTACATACAATGGCACAGACTATAAATTAGCATTCCAAACATGAGGAAAGACCACCACCATCAAAGTGAAAGATTTTTTTTATTTTATTAATTTATTCATATTACATCTCAATGGTAGAGGAAAATGGGAGGGAGGGAGAAAGCTTTTTTTTTTTAATCTCAGAAAAGGAGACCACAACTGAGAAAAGTGCCTTTATTAGATTGGCTGGTAGGTAGGCAAGACTCTGAAACATTTTATTGATTAATGATTGATTCGGAGGACCCAGTTGACTGTGGGAAGAGCCTTTTCTGGCAAGGTGGTCCTGGGATATGTGAGAAAGCAGGATCAGGAAGCCTTAGGGAGAAAGGCAATGAGCAGCACTCCTACATGGTTTCCACTTCAGTTCCTGCCTTCAAATTCTGCCTTGAGTTGTTGCTTTGACTCCCCTCAGTAATGACTTGTTATCTAGAATATAAGGTGAAATAAACCCTTTCTTCCCTAAGGTGTCCTTGGTTAAGTTTATCACATTAGTAGATATCTACCTAAGATGGTTATTGAAACTTGTATGTCGAGTATAGCCACTTTGTTTTGTTTATTTTTTGTGTTTTCAGTTGCATTTTCGTGAATTTGAGCTTTTTCTGTTCTTTGTAGAGTTGCTTACTCCTTTCTTAAGTTCTAAGAATTGCTTCAATAGTTCTCTTTAGAACTGTTTTTTGGACATAATCTTTTAGAGTGTATTATGAATTTTTTTCTTTTTCCTTCCAGTACTGCCCAGTTTTGCTGGGTATAATAGTCTAGCTGCTCAGTCATGGTCTTTCAGAACTTGCAATATATTACTCCTGGTTCTTCCGGCCTTCAGTGCTTCCATTGAGAAAACTGCTTTTTATTTTATGTGTTTTCTTTTTTTTTTTTTCTCTTTCAGCTTTCAGTATTTTTAGTTGTTCTATATATTTAATATGCTATCTTTAGTGTGCTGGAGGGAGTTTCTTTTCTGGTACGTTCTATTTGGTGTCATGTTTTATTCTTGACTCTGTAGGTGCATCTTTTCCTAGTTAGAGGAAGTTGTGTTGTATGATATTGTTGACAATCTTGTCTATGCCAGTGACCTAGGATTCCTCTCTCTCATGGAGAAGAACTTATTTTAAAAATTTGGTTATTCCTGAATGTTACTTTTTTTTGCTTCTAATTTTTTTTCATAATCTCTGCTTGTGTTGTCCAATTTCTCTACTTGATCTTTGACCATCTATCTTCTACTTATCCATAATACTTTCAAGATTTTCTCTTACAGCTCTTGGTTGTGTTACTGAATTTTTCAATAGCATATTTTCTTTACTTCATCTTGAGTTCAGTTTACTATTTCCATCTCTTTCTTGAATTCTAATTTTAAATGTTCTCATTTACTTCTTTCAGCTGTATATTTGTATTTTTGTGGACATCAATCAAGCATTGCTATCATCTCAAAGTATGTTCTTACGATTTTCAGGATTTCCTTGATGTCTGCTTTTATGCACTCTTTTCATAGCTGATTATGTTAATTTCAATATTCTCTCTCCATTTTTATTTGTTTGGATAAGAGTGTCTATCTTGTTGATGTTCTCCAAAAATCAACCCTTTGTTTCATTGATTCTTTGTATTGTTCTCTTTGTTTCTATTTTATTGATTTCAGCCATGAGTTTGATTATTTCTTGCTGTCTACTTCTCTTGGATGTGTTGCTTCTTTTTGTTCTAGAGCTTTCATATGTGCTGTTTAGTTGCTAGTATGAGATCTCTCCAGTTTCTTTATGTAGGCATTTAGTCTATGAACTTTCCTCTTAGCACTTCTTTCATCATGCCTTATAAGTTTGGGTATGCTGTGTATTCATTTTCAGTCTAGAAAGTTTTTAATTTCTTTCTTCATTTCTGTCTTGAACTATGTTTTATTCATGAGAGAGTTGTTCAGTTTTTCATGAGTTTGTACACATTCTGTTGTTTTAGTTGTTCTACTATCCAGCTTTTAAAATCTATGGTGGTCATATAGGATGCAGGGAGTTATTTCAGTTTTCATACACATGTTGAGACTTGCTTTGTGTCATAGTATGTGGCCAATTTTGGAGAAAGTTCTAGGAGGTACTGAGAAGAAGGTATATTCTTTTGTGTTTGGGTGAAATGTTCTGTAAATATCTATTAGGTGCTTTTGATTTTATAATATATGTTAGCCTTAGTATTTCTCTCTGTAGTCTTTGACTGGATGACCTTTCTGCTAGTGAGAGTGGGGTACTGAAGTCTCCCACTGTTAATGCATGAGGCTCAATGTGTGATTTAAGCTATACTGATGTTCCTTTTATGAAAGTGAGTGTCCTTGTGTTAGGGTTACAGATGTTAAAGAATTGAAATGTCATCTTAGTGGATTTTTCCTTTGATGAATATGTAGTATTCTTCCCATCTCTTATGATTAGTTTTGGTTTGAAGTCTAGTTCCTTAGATATTATAATGGCTATACCACCTTGCTCCTTAGGTTTCTCTGGTTGGAATAACTTTTTCCAACATTTTACCCTGAAGTAATGTCTATCCTTAAGGTGTGGTTCTTGGATGCAGCAGGATGATGTGTCCTATCTGTGTCTTTTGATTGGGTGATTGAGACCATTGATATTGGGAAATATCAAGAACCAATGATAGTTTTCTGTTATTCCTGTTGTGTGGTGGTGGTGGTGGTGGTGGTGGTGGTGGTAGTAGTGTGTGTAGTGTGTGTGTGTGTGTGTGTGTGTGTGTGTGTGTGTGTGTGTGCACGCACACACATGCACCTACCCTTTTTTGCTGGCATGAGATATTTTATTTCCTATATTTTCATGGGTGTAGTTTATCTCTTTGGGTTGGAGTTTTCCTTCTAGCCTCTTATTTAGGACTGACTCTGTAGAGAGATATAGTTTAAATTTGACTTTATCATGAAATAGCTATTTTCTCCATCTATGGTGATTGTTCTGCTGGGTATATTTTGTAATCTGGGCTTTCATCTGTGGTTTGCAGCTCATCTGTTCTGGCTTTTAGAGTCTTCACTGAGAACTCTCTATGTGATTCAATTAGGTATTCCTTTGTATGTTACTTAGCATTTTTCTCTTGTATCTTTCAATATTTTTTCTTTGTTCTGTATGTTTAGTGTTTTGATTATTATGTGGGAAGGCGACTTTCTCTTCTTAGCCAATCTATTTGGTGTTTTTTATGTTTCTTGTACCTTAATAGGCATCTTTTTCTTCAGGTTAGGAAGTCTTTCTTTTGTGATTTTGTTGATAATATTTTCTGAGACTTTGAGCTGTGATTCTTCTCTTTCCTTTATTCCTTTTATAGTTAGGTCTCATCTTTTCATAGTCCTAAATTTCCTGGATGTTTTGCATCATGAATTTATCACATTTAACAATTTCTTTGACCAATATACTTATTTCTTCTATCATATTTTCATTGCCTTAGAGTCTCTGCTATTTCTTGTAGTCTGTTGGCGAAGTTTGCCTCTGTAGTTCCTATTCAAATTCTTAAATTTTTCATTTTTTAGAATTTCTTCAGTTTGTGTCTCCTTTATTTCTTGCTTCTACTTGCATTTCCAGGACTTAACCAGTTTTATTCTACTTTTTCTTTGTATGTTTTGGTTTTCTTTAAGGGCTTTATTAACTTCCTCCAATTGTTTGTGCTTTCTTGGAATTCTATGAGGGATTTATACATATCCTCTTTAATGACCTCTTATCATCTTCATGTAGTTGGTTTTACATTTCTATTTTTCTTTTTTTGTACTGTAGCTGTGTTGTAATATATTCAAGGCCTGCTATGGCATGATACCTGCACTCTGGTAGAGACATATTTCCTTAGCTGTTATTGACTATGCTCTTATGCTGGCATCTAAGTGTCTGGGTTTGGGATGATTATAGGCCCAGGTGCTGATGTCTGGGTTTGTTATGGCATGGTGTTTTGTTCCTTGGTCTCTGTTTTTTTCTTGGGATTTTTTGGAGAATGTGATGGCTGTATGCTTCCTGGTTTACTGGCTGACTCAGCTGGTGTGTCCACAAGGAATGTCTGCTGGTGTTGGAGGCTGGGACACAATGACAAGTCATAGGAGGGAGGTTAGTAGGGGATGGTCTGTGGGATCCAGAGAAGATGTGGGCAGAGGGGAAGAGAAGCCTGCAGCTTGTGTTCTGTGGTTGATCAATGTGTGCCCACTTCTTAAATTTCTAAGTGGTTCATTTTTATCCTCGCTTATTTATTGATTTGATTTTGTTTCCCTTTTATACCTTAGGCCTATATTTATTTTGTAAAATACTTAAGTATTTTCGCCATAGTAATCTTCAACTAAAATGAATTTAGTTAGAGAGAATAAATGCTGAAGTTGACTCAAGGCTCTCTTTCTTAGCATGAATCCTTATATGCTTCAGAATGATCCTGGATTTATCTTCAGCAGTTGTCTTTTCTCTTTGCTCATCTTTCTCCACTCTGTCCTCATCACTCTGTGTTCTGTGGCTATGGGTAGCTTTTCCTATACAGTGATGCTGACCCAGATGCCAGCCCTGAGTTGGCAAGCAGTACAACTTCAGTCCCAACAGGGAGAAGGCCTTTGGTCTCTCAACCTCTGAGAGTTAAAGGTGGTGTTTTAGCATAGCCTCGGGTGAGAGAGAGTTCTGTCAGCATGCTTTCGGTGGCTAGCGTTGCAGTTTAATGATGACTTTCATTTCTCCTATTTTTTGTGAGAGCAAAGGATATCCAGAGAGAGCAAGAGCCTGTGTGAGAGCCAGTGAACAATGGACAGGTGTGGGAGGGAGGGAGGGAGGGAGAGAGGGAGGGAGGGAGGGAGAGAGGGAGGGAGAGAGGGAGGGAGGGAGGGAGGGAGGGAGGGAGGGAGGGAGGGAGGGAGAGAGAGAGAGAGAGAGAGAGAGAGAGGCGAGTAGAATCTGGGAGGGGTAGGAGGGGGGAAATATGATCAAAATATATTATATGAAAAAAGTTTAGTTAAAATTGTATAGCTAGAATGAATCAGTCCCTAAAATTCCACCCCTGCTTCTGAATCTTTCTGGGTGTGGTTTTGTCTTTCAATCTTTTTATTTTAATTAGTAGTACTTTACTTGAAGAGAAAAAAAAATCAGTGTGAGTTCTCATGATACAAGTTTTCTTTGTCTATGAATGCCCAGGTCCCTATGTGTAGGCAATCGGAATAATCAATACTAAAATTTGTTCATCAACCGCTCTTTGACCTAATTATTTAATATTATTTTTTTGGTGTGTATGCTCTAGGTTGAAATGTGGGACATGGTTCAATTGACTAAGAGCAAAGCTCCTGCAATTTTTAACTGATTATCTCAATGAAAAAAGGCAAAAAGGCAGTAGAAACCTGACCAGTGCCAAGCAGGCTGTCCTCTAATAGCCAGAGAATGCATAATTGTAGATATTGAGTTCATTATTTTGATTTTTGTGTATACTTATGCAAAAGCAATTTTTGGCTTGAATGACTTGGATAATTATCTCAGTTCGCCACTTTAATTTGCTTATGGAGAAAAAGTGAAGTTGGGGAAATGCTTGGTGACAAACATTATGATAAGGATCAAATATGGAAATGGCACCAGCAATCTGTGATTTTAATACTTGAAGAAGATTTCAAATGATTGACTTTGAAGTTTTCTACGGATCAGCGCTCTCAGTGGCTGTTTGGGAACTTCTCTCGGGGATATCTTTTCTGTGACGCATCGTTACAGGTGCACACTGCCAACAGCCAGCAAGGTGGTGCTCTGAGAGATCAAAGAATGGCTGTAATGTTTGCAATATTAAGCATATAAGTCATCCACCAAGGCTTGCAGATGATTAAATTGGAGTAAGAATAATGAAGTATAAAGATCAAGCTCCCTCAGTACACTGAGAAGTGGTAATTTATTGAGCTGCCAAGAAAATGAAAATATCTCCCATATAACTTCATGAATGGCAGTGAGGCTCTTGACAGCAGTTCAAGGTGGTACTCCATTTTAAACTGGAGAGCTGGTGCCATAGTGGAGAGTGCTTGCTGGTCTCTTCGACAATTGGAGTTTTGTTTCCAGAAGCCACAGGGGGCTGCTTACAACTTCCTGTAACTCAAGTTCCAGGGGATCCAGTGTCCTCTTCTGAGCTCCACAGTCACTATCACACATGTGCACATAGACGTAGACACACATATACATAGATAAATAATAAAGTATATATGTAACAAATAATGGTGAATCTTGGTGTAGTATAACATTCAGATTTTTGGCAACTCAACACAAACTAGAGTCATTCATTCAGTAGAAAGGAGCCCCAGCTGGGGAGGTATCTGTGGGTGTGTTTGTGGGACACTTTCTAGATTAATGACTGATGTGGGAGAGCCCAACTGGCTGTGGGCAGAGCAATCCCCGGACAGGTGGTCCTTGGTGGTATTAGAAAGCAAGTTGCACAAGCTGACGGTAACAAGCCAATACACAGTGTCCTTCCACGGTCTCTGCAGCAGTTCATTCTTTGCCTCCAGGTTCTCTTCCCGAGTTCCTGCACTGGATTTCTTGACAAGCGGCTGTGATCTGAATGTCTAAGCCAAACAAACCCTTCCTCTACCACTTGTTTTTTGTTCAGCGGTTTATTCTAGCCTCAGAAAGTCACTAGGACAGGTCACTATGTGCACATCTGATGAAACAGAACCAGAGACGCTCAGGCCTTTAGGTGTTGTTCCTTTTGATAATTGGCTCTTACTTCAGTTTTTAAAGATGAAACAACCCACATCATCAAGAAATGTAAGCGTGTGAGGAGTACAGGACAAGTGAGTCAGGTCTCGATATTTCAGTTGATTTGTGCACAAAGAATATCTGTTCCGTGAGGACACAATTAAGTGCGTGTTTCTCCTTTCATTGAAGAAGAGGCTGGGCAGTTAGAAAAATATGTCTGCTGCTGATGAAGAATTTCTAACAGCATGTTAAGCCCAATTTGGCACACCATGTAACTCTTCCAGGCACGATGCAAAGTTTCATGAACAGTTTAAATTGAAATATTTCCTTCCATTATTCTCTTATCCAGCTGATTCCAAGTGTAGCTACCCAAGGTGTTTTAGCCTATGTTCTAAGCAATATTTTTTTTTAATGGAAGATAATTATTGATTCACAAAGAGCCTAGAGGCACAATTCCTAGTAGCAATGTTCTACTCTTGATGTTTAAGTGTAAATGAAACAACAGGTAGTTAGAGAACTTCTGTTTTCCCTGGAAATAATACCTTTTTTCCTATTGTACCATGATTAATTTTCTTCATTTCTAGAAAATTTTGGCTTTTGACACATGAATTTTGATACTTTGTATTCTTTGAAAAATAATATATCACTTTAATTAATTCATTGAGAATTTCATACAGTATATTGGTGATAGCCCTGAGACCTAGGGCAGAACTAACGACAAGACAAGACAAAACAAAACAAACTTTCAGTGAAATGACTCCTAATGATCTTCTGCTATACTGATAGATTGGTGCCTTGTCCCGTCATCACTAAAGGGACTTCCCTCAGTGGCAGGTGGGAGTGGGTGCAGAGACGCACAGCCTGCCATTATACAAAGCTAGGGTCTAAATTGGAGGTACCCATTGGGTTCCTCTCCTCCCAGATTGGGGAATGCTGCAGAAGAGGCAGAGGAAAGACTGCAGGAGCCAGAGGGGTTGAGGACACGGAATCCGCTGAGCTCACGGGCTCCCTGAAGCTGAAGCAGCAAGCATGGGGCCTGCGTGGATAGGCACAGGACCTCAGTGTATATGTTAGGGCTGATAGCTTAGTGTTGTTGTGAAACTCAGCAATGGGAGCAGATGTATCTTTGACTCCTTTCCTCCTATTGGGTTGCCTTGTCCAGCCTTTCATATGAGGGCTCTTGCCTTGTCTTACTGTACCTTGTTTTGTCCTGTTTGGGTGTGATCTCTTGGAGGCCTGCTGTTTTTCAAAGAGAGAATGGAGGGAGAGTGGGTCCGGGAAGTGGAGGGATGGGAAACTGTGGTCAGGATATATTTACTGTGTGAGAGAAGAATCTGTTGTCAATAGATAATACTCTGCCCATTATGACTATGCTCTGCTACAAGTCTACTATTTATTCAGCAGGTATTCAACACCAAACAGAGCTTCAAACCTCAGTAAATGTCTTTCATATGTTGAAGAGTGCGAAAAAAAATTTTAAGCTTGCGGGAACTACAAATCTTAGCTATCTATTGAATAACCATTATGAAGTAACACCTTGTTTACAAAACAATAAAAATGTTTATACAACACAAATGAAACTTCCGGTTTGCCGATAGATTACATTGCAGTTTATGGCTGATGGATTTCTAATTCTTTCCCCCATACTACTGTAAATATGCCTAAAAGCAACCTATATATATATATATTTTTTTTTTTAGAAATTTATATAACTTCTTTGTAAATGTCTTTGCTAGTATTTTTCAAAAGTCTAGTTTATGAATAATTTCTCCCACCTTCTACTTGTCCATATTTATAAACATTATTCAGAAGCCAGTGATTTCTTCCCAGCAAAACCTTGGAGTAGAGCAAGGACACCACAAGCCCTAGAAAAGAGCTTTACCACAGAACTCTGCCCGCAGCCCGAAGAGTCACCCCTCACATATTCTTAAGAACAAATGTTGAGAAATATGGCCACTGAACTCAGGGAACATTTCCCCCCTAAGAACTTCACTTAAGATGTTCATTAAAAACAAACCCCACTATTTTCTAAATCTTTATACTCGGCTCCCTAACATTTTAAAGCGCTGCCTCCTTGACCACCCTGAGCGGCTGCTGACTATAGAGCTACTTATTATTTACCTGGGATTCCTAATTGTTTCATGACTCTTTCAAATGTTTCTCCTTGTTCTTCCTGTCTGGTTCAAACATAAAGTATGACATTCCTCTTTCTGCTATGGGGGTTTGATGGTCCTGGCTGTTTCATAGCCCTGGCGACTAAAGCCGGCTCCTTGCATATGCTAGGCGGGCACTGTACCATCCCATCATATTCCCAGCCACGGGTTTGCTTGGGACTTTCGGTATGTCCTTGGGTAGTTTTAGTTTTGCTTGATTTTATTAATGGAAAGGTTACCTAGGCCATGCTTATTTTGCTGATCACATATTTTGTGAAATGTATTTATTTTTCGGTCTGTAAGCTTAGTCTGTGGCATGTTCTTTGTACTTATTGTCAACTGTGCTTTTCAATCACCCCCCCCCCGCACTTGCACTAAAAGATTGCTGGTTGTTGCTTATAAATGGTCAGCTATTTTTCCTGTCTTTTCCTCGGTCCGAGATGCCTTAGAATGACAGATGTTTGGGACTCTGGCGCCTGATTATTCAAGTCCCTGCCATAGTCACTTGTTCCTCAAAGCATGATAGCCAACAGCATTTCAGTGAACCCTAAACAGTCCCCCTCCTATAAACGCTCACTTTAAAAGACTGCACAGATCTTCTTAGAGGGAAAAATAAATGGCCGAGTCTCACCTCATTCTGTATGAATTAGAGTTGGCAGGCTTGGATGTCCAGAGCTGACTTACAGTACTTGATGCTAAAATGTAGCTCCTTGTAGTAGTTAGAATAAATTAAGGCTTCTGCCAGAAGCTGAAGTTATTAAAGTTAAGGGAGAAAAATATACTGCCACTTTTTATATTTTGGGTTCTAAGAAGAATTTTGGTCTTCAGCTGGTTGACAGGACAAAATAGACAAGCATGGTATTTTGGAAATTGTGCAAGTTCTGTGTGTAGCAGCTTGTGAGCGTATTGCATTGGGCTCTGGGTTATAGCCATGAAGGGCTTGAGAGTGAGCACTGGAGCCTGGCTTGGGGCCTGTGGGACATGCACATCCCATGATCCTCGCTGTTGAGTGACAATATTGTCCAACTTCCTATTGAGAAGCATGCTGGCGTGTTTTTCCTCCCGCACTCTTTTCTAAAAACGTGAAGGTATTGTTAATTTAAAAACTGTCACTCGTAGGGCATGGAAATATATTTTTTTCACTTTTAAATCCAGTGACAGGCAGAAGATGATAAGAGCAATGGGTACTTTGAGACAGGTGATGATTTTCTTCGGTTAATTGTACTAATTTTTAAAATTAATTTATTCTTGTTACATCTCAATGTTTATCCCATCCCTTGTATCCTTTCATTCTTCCCTCCCTCCCATTTTTCCATTATTCCCCTCTCCTATGACTGTTCCTGAGGGGGATTACCTCCCCCTGTATATGCTCATAGGGTATCAAGTCTCTTATTGGCAACCTACTGTCCTTCCTCTGAATGCCACCAGGTCTCCCCCTCCAGGGGACATGGTCAAATGTGAGGCACCAGAGTATGTGAGAAAGTCATATCACACCCTCCACTCAAGTGTGGAGACTGTTCTGACCATTGGCTAGATCTGGGTAGGGGTTTAAAGTTTACCGCCTATATTGTCCTTGGCTGGTGCCTTTGTTTGAGTGGGACCCCTGGGCCCAAATCTGCCTATCATAATGTTCTACTTGTAGGTTTCTAGGACCCTCTGGGTCCTTCTACTTTGCTATTCTCCCATGCTTCTCTCATTTAGAGTCCCAATAGGATGTCCTCCCCTCTGTCCCAGTTTCCTGGTAAGTGAAGGCTTTCGAGGGACATGCCCCTTGGGCTAGTATGCAGATATAAGTGAGTATATACCATTTGATTCTTTCTGCTTCTGGGTTAACTCACTCATTATGATCATTTCTAGCTCAATCCATTTATCCACAAATTTCGGGAATTCCTTGTTTTTAATAGCTGAGTAGTATTCCATAGTGTATATGTACCACAGTTTCTTTATCCATTCTTCTACTGATGGACACTTACGCTGTTTCCATGTTCTGGCTATTATGAATAACACACATATGGTCACTTGATTTTTGACAAAGAAGCCAAATCCATTCAATGGAAAAAGGATAGCATCTTCAATAAATGGTGCTGGTCTAACTGGAGGTCTATGTGTAAAAAAAATGCAGCTGGACCCATATTTGTCACCTTGCACAAAACTCAAATCCAAGGAGATTAAAGACCTCAACATAAAACCAGAGACACTAAGTCACTTAGAAGAAAAAGTGGGGAAGAGTCTGGAACATATTGGCACAGGAGACAACTTCCTAAACAGAACACCAATGGCCCAGGCCTTAATGTCAACCATTAATAAATGGGACCTCATGAGGCTGAGAAGCTTCTGTAAGGCAGGAGACACTGTCAAGAGAACAAAGCGACAGCCTACAGACTGGGAAAAGATCTTCACCAGCCCTACATCTGACAAAGGTCTAATATCCAAAATATATAAAGAACTCAAGAAGCTAAACACCACCAAACCAAATAACCCAATTGAGAAATGGGGCTTGGAACTAAACAGAGAGTTCTCAACAGAGGGATATCAAATGGTTGAGAAACACTTAAAGAAATGCTCAACCTCCTTAGTCATCAGGGAAATGCAAATCAAAACAACTCTGAGATTCCATCTTACACCCATCAGAATGGCTAAGATCAAAAACTCAAGCGACACCACATGCTGGCGAGGATGTGGGGAGAGAGGAACACTCCTTCATTGCTGGTGGGAATGCAAACTAGTACAGCCACTTTGGAAATCTATCTGGTGCTATCTCAGAAAAATGGGAATAGGGCTTCCTCAAGACCCAGCTATCCCACTCCTTGGAATATACCCAGAAGATGCTCCAGCACACAACAAGAAAATTTGCTCAACCATGTTCATAGCAGCCTTATTCATAATAGCCAGATCATGGAAACAACCTAAGTGTCCATCAGTAGAAGCATGGATAAAGTATTAATTTTTTAAAGCTCGGGACAATGACTGTTTTGATGAAGTGGCATTCTTCATTAACTTCATCTAATTAAAATGAGTCTTGACCAGTTATCATTCAAAGTTGGAATACTTTGAACGGGTTTTATTTTTACCCATTTATCTTACTGTGTCCAAATTTTATTTTTTATTTATTTATTTATTTATTTTTGCTTTAAGCTATTTATTTTGGATTAGATTTTACACAACAGTAGCTACAAGATACAGTAGGTGGGCATTCTACAGCAATAGCCACAGTGATCTCAATGGGAACCATTCTTTGTTGTTTGTAATTTATTTATTTATTCACTTTCCATCCAGATCATAGCCCCCTCCATCATCTTCTCCTGGTCCTAGCCTTCATCCCTCTCCCCTATCCCTCTTCCGTATTCCTCAGAAAAGGGAGCCCACCCCAATCACCCACCCCAGCTCATCAAGTTATATCAGGACTGAATGCATCCTCTTTCCCCGTGGCTTAGTTAGGCAGCCCCACCAGGGGGAAGAGATTAAAAAGCAGGCAACCAAGTCCATGTCAAAGACAGCCCCACTCCCCTTACTAAGGGACCCACACGACACCTGAGCTGCCCATCAGCTACATCTGTGCAGGAGGCCTATGTCCAGTCTATGCATGGTCTTTGGTTGGTGCTTTGGTCTCCATAAGCCCCTATGTGCTCTGGTTGGTTGCCTCTGTTGGTCCTCTTATGGAGCTCCTGCTACCTCCAGTTCCTTCTCCCACTTTCCCACAGGACTCCCTATGCTTCACCCAAGGTTTGACTGTGAGTCTCAGCATCTGTTTCAATCCACTGCTGGGTGAAGTCTCTTAAGAGGACAGCTATGCTAGACTCCAGTCTATGAGCATAGCAGAATATAGTTAATGGTGTCAGGGGTTGGCTCTTTCCCATAGGTGGATCTCATGCCTGGCCCAACCTGAGGACTATTCTTAAACACAATTCCCTGCTTGCTAAGTAGAATCTAATTCATAACTGAATCAGCTGATTTTTTTTATGTGTGTTTCTTGTTTTTTTTTTAATTTTTTTTATTAATTTATTCTTGTTACATCTCAATGTTTATCCCATCCCTTGTATCCTCCCATTCCTCCCACCCCCCCCCATTTTCCCATCATTCCCCTCCCCTATGACTGTTCCTGAGGGGGATCACCTCCCCCTATATATTTTCATAGGGTATCAAGTCTCTTCTTGGCTACCTGCTGTCCTTCCTCTGAGTGCCACCAGGTCTCCTCCTCCAGGGGACATGGTCAAATGTGAGGCACCATAGTACGTGAGAAAGTCATATCACACTCTCCACTCAACTGTGGAGAATATTCTGACCATTGGCTAGATCTGGGAAGGAGTTTAAAGTTTACCTCCTGTATTGTCCTTGGCTGGTGCCTTAGTTTGAGCGGGACCCCTGGGCCCAAATCTGCCTATCATTATGTTCTACTTGTAGGTTTCTAGGACCCTCTGTATCCTTTTATTTTGCTATTCTCCCATGCATCTCTCATTTAGAGTCCCAATAGGATGCCTTCCCCCTCTGTCCCAGTTTCCTGGTAAGTGAAGGCTTTCATGGGACATGCCCCTTGGGCTAGTATGCAGATATAAGTGAGTATATACCATTTGATTTGTGTCCAAATTTTAGAAACAGGGTAACCTAAAGGCATACTGGAGGCAGTTTTGAGGCATCTGTGTGACCTGAGATGGAACCAACTCCACTCTCCACAGATTCCTTCCTGAGGGTTCATCCATCCCTAGCCGAGAAGCACCCAGAGACAGGAAACTGCCCTGGCATTTTCCTGGTATTGCTAGCACTCCATTTGTCAGTGTCCGCAACACGATGTTGATGTTGTGACTCTCTTGTCTTTCCAGTTATTATATCTCACATTGTGACAAATTAAGCAGGCGTTCCCTGGCTTCAGGGGAGGCTAAAATATTAGCAGTGGCAACAGTCTAAAACATTTGTTAAAAATCCGAGACTGGCTCAGGTTACTGGAAGTTACGATTACCAGGCAAGCAGCAAAGAAGAGCAAGAGTTCATTCGGCCTCCGGTGCTGTGTTTAAAGGACACGAAAATAGAGATTAATCTCCTGGTTTCTGAACACAACCCAAGCACAGCCAGCGCACACACAAAATAATATAGAAGGAAAGAAATAGAAAGTGGATCAATGGCAACTGTGATCTAAATGTTATTATATTTAGAATGGTCAGCAGGACTTTCCCAAGCCTCAGGCTTTTCTTTGGGAGTAAAATAGGTTTTTAAGAGTGTGTTTGTCTGTGCCGTGCCAGTATCCTTTACCAACAAATGACTGCAGCTGCATCCCAGTGGCCTTGCAGAGTCTTAATGCTGCTTCCAGATGTGCTTAATTTATTTCCAGGGTGTAACGTTTGCCATGGGAGGCCTGGATGATTTTCTCACTTATCAGTGCCAATTTCTTGGAGGTAGGCAAAACTTCAGTCTTCTCCTGGATGGCAACCTAGAACAAGAAGCTACTATGGCTTCATTAATATCATATGAGAAGCCCTGAAGAATCTTGGGTAAAATTTTGGATGTAGTTTGTGCTTCGTGAACATATGCACCTGGGCTGATGTTACTGCAAGATTTAATTTTGTAGAAACAGTGGTTCCTCAGGAATTTTAAAAATTTAAAAATTTGAGAATTGTTCTTCATGGCTAGCTTTCAGAAACTCCAGTGGTTGATTTGTTATAAAATATTAAGAGGATGAAATGAATCTAATTTTCAGCTGCCTGAAGGACCACTGAATTGCAGCTGTGAATGCTCTTTGAATATTGGACACGAATAGTAATACAAGGTATTTATTACAGAGCAGCCATATAACTTTTATTTGGGAGCATATTAATATGAAGCCTCATTTAAATGTAAAATTCCTACTGTATCTAGAGCAATTGTGAGTAGGTATGAAGCTACTTTGGTGATATATACTCTTAGCAATAAGATTTAAGAGACATTTTTTTCTCATGGATATAAATCAAGTTGTTTACCTGAGTATGCTGGGAGTGCAGGTTAGTAGCTTTCTATATGAGAAGATGACAGAGACACTTTGCTACCTGAATAGTCACCCAAAACTCTCTGTTATGTTAGAGCGTCTTCTTCAGTCTTCTGGCCCAATATATCTGACAGATGTATTTGTGAGGCAGAAACTATTGAGGAGTTGCTTACCTCGTTTTGGCAGAGTTTATTCCTTCTCAAGTCTCTGATGGAGTTGAAGGCCAGGTAGCTTAGTTTTACAATGAAGCTTAGTTGCTTATGGATTAAGATGTTTTTAGGTCTAGATTGATATTTTAAGTTGCTAATGACAAGATGTGATGGAGATTGATTTACATTCAGATTTTTAGATGCACCAAGGTAGGAGAGATGTTTTTTTTCAAGGTTGTCAAATATAAATAGCCAAAACACTAAGAATGTAACATTTATATAATTCCTGATTGTGTCATGGTTCTTTTTGCTATAGGTAGTTTATTGTATACACGTGTAATAATATAAATGTCTGTATAAAGAACTCAAGAAGCTAAACACCATCAAACCAAATAACCCAATTGAGAAATGGGGCTTGGAACTAAACAGAGAATTCTCAACAGAGGGATATCAAATGGCTGAGAAACACTTAAAGAAATGCTCAACCTCCTTAGTCATCAGGGAAATGCAAATCAAAACAACTCTGAGATTCCATCTTACACCCATCAGAATGGCTAAGATCAAAAACTCAAGCGACACCACATGCTGGCGAGGATGTGGGGAGAGAGGAACACTCCTTCATTGCTGGTGGGAATGCAAACTAGTACAGCCACTTTGGAAATCTATCTGGTGCTATCTCAGAAAAATGGGAATAGGGCTTCCTCAAGACCCAGCTATTCCACTCCTTGGAATATACCCAGAAGATGCTCCAGCACACAACAAGAAACTTTGCTCAACCATGTTCATAGCAGCCTTATTCATAATAGCCAGAACATGGAAACAGCCTAAGTGTCCGTCAGTAGAAGAGTGGATAAAGAAACTGTGGTACATATACACTATGGAATACTACTCAGCTATTAAAAACAAGGAATTCCCGAAATTTGTGGATAAATGGATTGAGCTAGAAATGATCATAATGAGTGAGTTAACCCAGAAGCAGAAAGAATCAAATGGTATATACTCACTTATATCTGCATACTAGCCCAAGGGGCATGTCCCATGAAAGCCTTCACTTACCAGGAAACTGGGACAGAGGGGAAGGCATCCTATTGGGACTCTAAATGAGAGACGCATGGGAGAATAGCAAAATAAAAGGATACAGAGGGTCCTAGAAACCTACAAGTAGAACAATATGATAGGCAGATTTGGGCCCAGGGGTCCCGCTCAAACTAAGGCACCTGCCAAGGACAATACAGGAGGTAAACTTTAAACCCCTTCCCAAATCTAGCCAATGGTCAGAATATTCTCCACAGTTGAGTGGAGAGTGTGATATGACTTTCTCACGTACTATGGTGCCTCACATTTGACCATGTCCCCTGGAGGGGGAGACCTGGTGGCACTCAGAGGAAGGACAGCAGGTAGCCAAGAAGAGACTTGATACCCTATGAAAATATATAGGGGGAGGTGATCCCCCTCAGGAACAGTCATAGGGGAGGGGAGTAATGGGGAAATTGGGGGGGGGAGGAATGGGAGGATACAAGGAATGGGATAAACATTGAGATGTAACAAGAATAAATTAATAAAAAAAAAGAAAAAAAAAACAAAAAACAAAATAAATGTCTATGTAAAAAGTAAAAAATGTTTAATTAATAAAAAAGAAAAAAATAAATCAAGTTGTTGATGATGTTTGAGTGAGCTCAACTGAACTTAAATACGTAGTAAAACAGATCATCTAAACTGACATGTATCAAGAGAGCGAAAATCAGCATCCCGTGAGTGAGCTCAGTGCCAGCGTTTGAGCTGAGACCGTGGTCTCACACCTGCAACTCTAACACTCTTGGTAGAGTAATGCATTGATACCTGACAACAGTGGCAGCAAACTTTTTGATACCCAAGTAAGGCTATTTTGCAAGAGTTTATAAACTCAGCTCCTTGTTCCTAGTGCAGAGCTATAGGAGGAGCACGTAATCTACCTCAAAGGGTTAAACACTTGTCCTAGTGGCTAAAGTTACCCTTGAAAAATCATATCATCCAAGGGAAAGTAAACTCTTGCCTTCTTTTACATTGGTCAGGAAAATCCTTAGAGTGACCCATGCGTTGTTAACATGGGTTAGTCAAGTGTATGTCTTGCTATATACGCAAAATAGGAGACTAAAACAAATAACATGATGCTCAACAGCTCCTCTTTGATAGAGCGTGAAATGATGAAGGCCAAGTATTTTGATAGGTAATTCAACCACTTCTTAGAAGAATGCTGCCTTATACACTATGTGCTCAATCTGTGTGAATCAACAGGGTTTATTCAAAATGTATAAAATGTGACTTAGATATGCTAAGTGGATCAGCATGCCCCTCAAACTTCTCTCATAGAGGTTTTTAAGCTAATGTCAAGATATCTAACCGAATGGACCAGAGAGATGCTTTTCCAGAGGACCTGGGTCTGATTCTCAGCACCCACATGGTGGATCCGATCTTCAGTGGTCCAGTTCAGGGGATCTGATTACTAATTCTGGCCTGCAGGGCACAAGGCTTGCACAAGGTATACAGATACACATGCCGGAAAAATATCAATTTGCATAAAAATTAAAATAATTACATACATTATATCAAACTAAAATATTAGCCAATCAAAGTCATATTATTGAACCTCCCAAGGTGTCCTGCATTTATACTATTTTTTTGGCTCAGAAACAATCTTTTTTATTTGCAAAGAGTGATCAACCTCAACCATTTTTTTAAAATTTCTACAAACAGAGTTTACAGTCCAGCCATTCACAAAATAATCAGGTATTTTGACGTTAGAAATTTGTTATGAAGCTTCAGCTTGAAGTATTTGTTACATAGTAAGAGAGGTGCTGAGATCCTGCCCTCTGGGTTACATAATTAGCTAGTATGAAGGTAATTATTATTTTAGCTGGTTCTCTATTGTTATAACAAAGTAAACAAAGCTGAGTGATTTATAAAGAGAAGCTGATGTAGTTCAGGACGCTGGAGATCCAACAGTGTGACATGTGTATGAGAGAGCGACAGGAGGCCCTGGGCTTGCTCAAAAGTGTCCATCCTCTCAGTGAGGAACATAGCCCTGTCAGACTCTGCTTACTCCTGCCTTCCTAAGACCCAATGACCTCTTATGGACTCACTACCTCTCAACTTTGGGAACTTTGGGAACAGAGGTTCAAATGAGTATGGGTAAAAAATACATGTTAAGCCACAGCACATATTTTAATTGCAATTGATTTTAAGATTAATTTTATTTTATTTTGGTGTGTGTGTGTGTGTGTGTGTGTGTGTGTTGTAGTGTAGTTTATGGTGTTTGTAGCTATTCATGTTGGTGTAGGGACATTTGTACATACAGGCTAGAGATTCACATAAGGGGTTTTCTTGATGACTCTTCCTTTACTTTTAGAGGCAGGGTTTCTTGCTGAACCTAGAGACAATTGATTCAGCAAGTCTGGCTTGCCATCAAGTCCTACCAAGGTGCCTGTGTTGACCTGCCTTGTGCTGGTGTTACAGAACCTACGGCTGCACGCAGCTTTCTCATGCGCACTGGAGATCTGAGCTCATCTTTATACTTGTACGACAGAATTTCTGATAACTGAACCATTGCATCATCCCCTTAAATGAAGATGATTAACACTTAAACTGTTTTCTTGTGTATAATTGCATGACTCCAACCTCTGATAGTTACCTGCTGTTCCAGTCCTCTGGATGCCCACTGGGCTGAGTGGCCCAGGTGTGTAGGCCACAGGTCATGTCATAATTAAAATCTGATTCAGCTCCAAGAATGATGACAAATAAGGTTTGAAGAACATAAATTCAGAAGACATCTTGTAGAAAATATTTCTTTTTTCTTTTTTTTCTTCTTTTTGATTTAATTTAAATTTGTTCACTTTACATCCCGATTGTATCCCCCTTCCTCATAGATTTCCGGTGTTCTCACTCTCCCTCCCTTATCCCACTCCCATTTTTGTGGAATAGTTTGAAGAGAATTGGTACTAGTTCTTCTTTGAAAGTCTGGTAGAATTCTGCACTGAATTCCGGCCCTGAGCTTATTTTGGGTGGAAGACTTTTGATGACTACTTCTATTTCCTTAGGAGACACAGGACTATTTAATTTGTTTACCTGATTTTTCCTTAATTTTGGTAAGTGGTATCTATCAAGAATATTGCCTATTTCATTTAGATTTTCAAATTTTGTGGCATATAGGCCTCTGAAGTAAGATCTAATGATTCTTTGGATTTTCTTGGTGTCTGTCTTTATGTCTTCCTTTTCATTTCTGATTTTGTTGATTTGAATACTCTCCTTCTGCCTTTTAGTTAGTTTCGTTAAGGGGTTGTCTATCTTGCTGATTTTCTCAAAGAACCAGCTCTTGGTTTGATTGATTCTTTGGATTGTTCTCTTTGTTTCTAAGTTGTTGATTCCATCCCTGAGTTTGATGATTTCCTGTTGTCTACTCTTCTTTGATAGCTTTGCCTCTTTCTTTTTTGCTAGCGATTTCAGGTGTGCTGTTAATTTGCTAGTATGAGATCTCTCCAATTTCTGTATGAAGGCACTAAGTGCAATGAGCTTTCCACCTAGCACTGCTTTCATTGTGTTCCATAAATTTGGGTATGTTGTACCCTCATTTTCATTGAATTCTAGAAGGTCTCTAATTTCTTTTTTTATTTTGTCACTGACCCAGAGGTCATTGAGTAGGGAGTTGTTTAGTTACTATGAATTTGTAGGCTTTCTGTTGTTTCTGTTTTTGTTAAGTACCAGTTTTAATCTCTGGTGGTCTTATAAGATGCAAGAGATTATTTCTATCTTCTTGTAGCTGTTGAGATTTGCTTTGTGACCAAGTCACAAAGCATATGGTCAATTTTGGAGAAGGTTCCATGAGGCGCTGAGAAGAAGGTATATTCTTTTGTGTTTGGGTAAAATGTTCTGTAGATATCTGTTAGGTCCATTTGATTCATGATATCAATTAGGTTCATTATTTCTCCACTTAGTTTCTGTCTTGATGATCTGTCTGCTCATGAGAGTAGGGGAATTGAAGTCTCCCACTCTCAATATGTGGCTTAAAGTTTAGTAATGTTTCTTTTATGAATGTGAGTGCGCCTCCGTTTGGGGCATAGATGTTCATCTTGGTTTATTTTTCCTTTGATGAATATGAAGTGTCTTTCCCCATCTCTATTGGTTAGTTTTGGTTGAAAGTCTATTTTATTATGTACTAGAACGGCTACTCCAGCTTGTTTCTTGGGTCTGTTTGCTTGGAATACCTTTTCCCAGCCCTTTACCCTGATGTAATGTCTATTTTTACTGCTGAAGTGCATTTCTTTTATGCAGTAGAATGATGGGTCCTGTTTTTGCATCCATTCTGTTAGCCTGTGTCTTTTTATTGGGGAGTTGAGGCTATTGATGTTGAAAGATATTAATCACCAGTGGTTGTTATTTCCTGTTTTTGTTTGTTTGTTTATGTTCGTGGTTGTAGAATGTGTGTGTGTGTTTCCTTTCGTTGGGTTTTGTGTATGTGGGGTTATTTATCTCCTGTGTTTTCCTGGGTATAGTTAGCCTCCTTGGATTGGAGTTTTCCTTCAAGTATCTTCTGTAGGGATGGATTTGTGGCTAGGTACTGTTTTAACTTGGTTTTGTCATGGAATATCTTGTTTTCTCCATCTATGGTGATTGACAATTTTGCTGGGAATAGTCGTCTGGGTTAGCATCTGTGGTCTCTTAGTGTCTGCATGCCATCTGTCCAGGTGCTTCTGGCTTTTATAGTCTCATCTGAGAAGTCAGATGTAATTCTGATAGGTCTTTTATTCATGTGTCTTGGCCTTTTTCTCTAGCAGCTTTTAATATTCTTTCTTCATTCTGTATACTTAGTATTTTTATTATTATGTGATGTGAAGATTTTATTTTCTGGTCCAATCTATTTGGAGTTATTTAGGCTTCTAGTATGTTTATGGGCATCTATTTCTTTGTGTTTGGAAAATTCTTCTATGATTTTATTGAAAATATTTTCTGGGCTGTGGAGCTTAGAGTCTTTTCCTTCTTCTATTCCTATTATTCTTAGGTTTGGTCTTTTTATAGTGTCCCAGATTTCTTGGATGTTTTTGTCAGAAACTTTTTAGTTTTAACATTTTTTGACTGATGTATTGATAACTTCAGTTGTATCTTCTACGTTTGAGATTTTCTTTTCCTTCTCTTGTATTCTGTTGGTGTTGCTTGTGTCTGCAGCTTCTGTTCTCTTCTTTCAGTTTTACAGGCTTGTCTCATATTGTGTTTTCTTTGTTGATTCTAATTCCGTTTTTCAGTATTGAATAGTTTTATTCATTTCTTTCTCCTATTTGATTGAATTTTTCTGTAATTATTTATAGGATTTACTTAATTCCTTCATCTGTTTGGATGTATTCTTCTATATTTCCTTGAGAGATTTATTTTCCTCCTTCAAAGCTTCTGTCATTTTGATCACCTCTGATTTACAATCTTCTTGCACTTCAGGGTTGATAATATCTCCTGGGTTTGCTGCGGTAAGACCACTGGTTTCTGATGGTATTATATGGCTCTGAGTTTTGTTGCTTCTGTTCTTGCTCTGGCTTCTGCTCATTTAATGGTTGCTGTTGTAAGTAGGCCTAGAGGTTCCTTTGATGAGGTTCCCGTCTGTGTCCTAGGTGGGCCAGGCATGTTGGAAGCAAGAGAACAGAGTTCCAAGATGAAGGCTGCTTGCTAGGGCTCCACACAGACCTCCTCAGGATGGCAGACAATGGGTGTTAGAGCCTGTGCCCAGCTCAGCTCTGCTGGGTTCACTTTCTTTGTCCCAGTTAGGTCAGGTAGGAGAGGAGAAGGCTGAGAGGGCTCCAAGCCATAAGCTGCTTCGGTACTGCTTTGGCTTCCTCTGTATGGTGGACAATATGAGTTGTAACCAGTGGCCTACTCACCTCTTCTGATTTGCTATCTGTGATCCAGATGGGTCAGGCCAGTGGGGAGTGGGCAGAGAGAAAGACCCAAGCCTACAACTTCTCAGGTGTCCCACAGGCCTCCTTGGGATGATAGTTAATGTAGGTTGTGGCCTGTGTCCAATTTATCTCTGCTGGTTAGTTCTCTGTGTCCTAGATGGGCCAGGTTAGAGAGAAGCAGGTGGAGAGAGACCCAAGCCCAAAGTTGCTAGGGCATCCCCAGGGCCTCCTGTGCTAGTTTGCTGGCTGTTTCCTGGATGGGCTAGGCCAGTGGCGAGTGGGTAGAGCATAGAAAATATTTCAAATTAGATGTTGTGATCTGGAATTCTCTTATGAATATACATAGTGATGATTTTTTTTTTTTTAATGAACTGAACTCTACCTTTCACTGTTTTTATTTTTCAATGGGAATTTTTCAAAAGAGAACTTATCAGAATTTTTGTTACCATCCATAAACTCATGGCAGTTCTATAAACAATAATTATGCCTCTGTTGAAGTTTTGTGTGTATACATTTCAGTGACTGTGAAATAAAACAAACTCTAACCAATGCTAGCAAGAATAAATTGTCTTTCCATTCTTTTTACACGAAAAACATCATAAGAAGCAATAAGAGAAGCAATTAAAATGCAAAGAAAGGCATTAAGGAAGCCTGAGAAATATATCAAATAAAAATCTGTCATATACTTTTTCTAGATTTTGTTATATACTTTAAAATTTTTCAGTTTCTTTAAGATCTGTTTTTCCCTCACTCTTTACCTAACATTTGTTTTCAGGCTCAGTTTTGCTTTTTTGATGTAAGCAGTTTCTTGAAAGAGAACCACTAACTTTGTATACAGCCCCTTGCATGGTTGTCATTGAATTTACAAAAACTGTGGTGCGCCTAGGTCCAGAGTGGGGGCCATTGAGGTGCAGAGGGGGATCAGGGTAGTGGAGCTGTGGGGAAGGAGAACCTATCTTTGACAGTTCAGTTTTCTGCCTTGTTCACTCTTCCTATGTAGTCAGAATGGAAAGAGCTCCATGTACCATTTCTAGATTAAGAGCTGATACTCCTGAAGGCATCTAAAAGCAAGTAACATACCAAGAGCCAGCAGGGCCCAACCAGAGCCTTTTCTTTGCCATAGATTAACTATTCTTCCATTTTCCATAAAACGTTTTCACCTTTGGAGACTTCCATAAATTTCCAGACCATTCTCCTGAACAGGCTTATGTTCCTTGCACCACTGGCTATGGTAAAGGCCTGATTCTTCTGTGCTCAGAATATCCTGAGTTTGAGAAGGCTGGTCTTGCTGCTGACCTTAAGGGTTCTGTCTGCCTTTCCTGGGGGTCTGGCCCCTTGGTTCTGATTTATAGCAGTAATCTGCTACAGTTGTTAAAACCCAGCACTCGACTCCATAGGATTTGCCCCCTAGAGTTTGGGAAACCCTTTAAAAGTTTGCTAGAAGCCATTGCAAATGTTTCATCTGCTTTTGGTTTGTGGGTTCTGAGCTCATGCTTTCCAAATGTCACATTTGGAATGTGAAACTCAGGAATTTTCAAGCATTTTGATCAAGTCATTGATTTTATTCATTGTCTTCTGTGAACAAACACTTCACGATGTCTCGCTTCTTTGTAAGCATTCCTCTTTTTTCTCCTTATATATTGTATTACATAATCTCATTGAACTGTCATGTTCTTCGAAAGGCTAAGAGCATTTGAGTGAATGTGTGTGTGTGTGTGTGTGTGTGTGTGTGTGTTTTGAGAATAAAAGTGAATCCATTAACTCCACTTTCTAAATATTTTAATAACATCACTGAAACCTGGGATGCCATTTTTATTCTGGGATATCTTTTGTTTTTCTGCCACAACTTAGCACTTATAGTGAATGGCAATACATATTAATAAGCAGGCTGCTTAATAAGGCTCAGGTTAATGATGATAATTATTCCTACATGGTGTATGCTGACATTGTGTGCAAAGATATTCACTTCTCAAAAAAAAAATACCCTAAGACTTTTACATATAATTTTGACACCCAATATGTTATCTGAGAAAGTTAAAAATGTTACGACTCTTCCTTCCCTCCCTCCTTCCTTCCTTCCCTCCCTCCTTCCTTCCTTCCCTCCTTCCTTCCTTCCCTCCTTCCTTCTTTCCTTCCTTCCCTCCTTCCTTCCTTTCTTCTTTCCTTCCTTCCCTCCCTCCCTCCTTCCTTCCTTCCTTTCTCTCTTTATTCCTTTTTTAAAAAGTGAAAATTTTAATTACCTTGGGATAACCCTGTGGCTGACATTCAGTGAGTGGGCATAGGGCTAGTTACTTTTCAAGAGATTTCTGAAAGAAACCTTTCAGGCTTGGATCCTTGAGCACCATGAATAAAATAAACAAAGGTGTGCATGAGGGAAATGTCAAGGATTCAGCTCAGTGTCTGACTGCAGTAGCATCCTAGTTTGAACTGAATGTTAGTTTTTGATTGACTGTGCCCAAATATGATGCTGTAGAGAACCACTCTATTTTCCACCTAGCTGTCCAACTGTTTGTTCTCATCTTTAGTGTTAATGACTAAGAACTGATTCAGTTCTGGGCTTACAATCCACTCTTTGCTCACTAAGTTGCAGATTATTAAACACTTAAACTGAGTAGAATACCAACAGCCTGACCTCGCCAGAGAAGGGTAAGAGAAGTAAAGCTGGCCAGGAGAGGATGGTAGTGGACTGGTGTGCGGGACCCTGACAGTGCAGTAGCGTTGATCAGCTCCAGGTTATTCAGACACAGATTTGTTAAAAAGTTACTTTTCAAATGAACCTTGATAATTGGCTGGGATGAGTAGAATCCAATAGACAAGATATTCCCCCTCCCCTTGAAAAAAATAAACTTCAAACTTGAGATTATGTGAATTTTTTTGGTGAACTATCCATGAATTAAAACACTCCTTCAGTTAAGTACAACATGTTCAGGGTTTAAAAAAAAAAAAAAAAGTCTTAAAAACACAAGTTAATGTTGTCTATTCGAAGTGAATGGCAGTAAGTGAATGGAACAGAATTCATACATTTCCATCTCTCAGGTAGGAGAAGCTGAAGGTCCTATGCTTGAGCAATTCCTAGCCTTCTGCCCCTCTTCATGATATTTAATTTGCTCTCCATGTCTACAGTGCTCCTCCCAGCTTTGGATCCTATGCGTATTATTGGCTTTTCATAAATGCCATCTGCTTTGTAGGGCTTTGTAAGCTGCTCCTTTCCTTCCAAACCATATCTCCTTCCTTCCCCTTTCTTCATGGGTAAACCTGTATTGCCATTGGTTGCTAGGGCATCTTATACATACTACAGTTAGCATTTATATTGTACGTTAACTATCTGTGGATATATTGGTGTTACCCATTACGTCATGAGGTCCATATATGCAGTCTTCCCTTGATTTGTTTATTGATATATGCTTGCCATAAGTACAATATTTTCTCAACATATGCATGGATCAGTGAATGCTAGAAAACCACTTGAAGATTTACATTACTTTATAGAACTCTTTACCTCTAGAACTCTGTGACTGTGCATGATACTTAGCGCACGCTTGTTGATGGGAAATGAATGCCAACCAATGAGTAGGCTGTTCTTTGAAGAGTTAGGGAGTGGCCAACAGACATTCTCAATGCTCAGATCCTTAAATTTAATTAAAATTAATAATTCTCAAGAACATGCACTCACAAATAAAGTATATTAAGTCATCAACAATAATACATTATGTCATAAGTATGTGTGATGGTGACCTTTAACATATCTGTAAGTTCTACTTATGGAAATTCTATTGAATCTCCTTGTCACCACTGAGCATATAATACTGAAGCAATGATCAATAACAGTGTTATTAGTACTTTTCTCTAGAAGCAAGTCAGGATGAGACTTAAAATAAGAAGTAATCTATCAGTACTGCATTCAGTTGGTGTTTATCATATATGCACGGCTAATGTCTTTTACAAATATGTCCGTCTATATGGAAGATGTATAATCCCTTCGTTGCATGAGGAGAATCTTTTGCTCGAGCATTTCTGCCTCATTGTTCAGCATGGCACTTGTAGGAGATGGTCTTCCTGGAGCATGCCTTTAACTAGGGCACTCCTGCATGGCGATTTGAAGATACATTAATGACCCAGGAAAGAGGGTACTAGACATCTTCCTTTCTTGCGATTCACTCTTTTATTTCTGCAACATGACTCAGTCAGAGACTAAATAATCACTACGCAGTTAAAGCTAGTATCTTAGTTACTTTTCTACTGTTGTGGTATATGATACTGTGACCAAGGTAACTTATAAAATAAAGAGTTGAATCCGGCTCACATCTCCAGGGAGTCGCAGTGGATGATGCTCACTCAAGGCTAGAACAGCAGCTGAGAGCTCATGTCTTGGTCCACAAGCATAAGGCAGAGAGGGAGCTGACTGGAAATGGCCTGGGCTTTGGAAACCTGAAAGCCAGTGACACACCTCCTCAAACAAGATCACACCTCCTAAAGCCTCCCAAACAGTTCTACCAACTAAGGACGAAGCATTCCAACATAGGAGCCTGTATGTGTCATCCTCATACAGACCACCACAGATAATTAGCCTAATAGTTTAGAGAGAAAAACAAACCATTTTGGTAATAATTGAGCCAGTCGATTGTAGGAGAATCAGCCAAGGGATTAGAAATCTAAGTTTGAAAAAGGCTGTAATCAGCCCTATTCCTTAAAAAAAAAAAACAAGCCCATTCCTTGCTACTAAGTTTCTGCTAGTTGGCTGTATATGTAGCTTTCTGCATGATGGGACCTTGAACATGTTGCTCATATTGACTGACAGTACAACAGGGAGCAGTGATGACCATGCACAGTTGTCTTTTTGAAGCAGTGCATACGACTCAATTAAATTCCATCAAGTGGTTATCAGAGTGTGTTTGAATCTCTTCCTGAGGCTACGATAGACCTGGTCCCCCCCCCCCCCCTGCCTGCCATGTCTCTCCACTTCCTTTGATAAGCTTTTATATATTAAACAGTAGAAACTAAAATAACAAACGTTGTTCAGTGGATGGCTGAAAGCCCAATCTATGTAAACTGAGACTGACGAGATAGAAACCGTGCATGTGGATTTTACATGCTGAGCTTCATAAAGCACAAGCCTGAATTTCCTCTCACAGTGAGTGTGGCCCAATAGTAAATGAAGCATGGGGCATGATTACCAGAGATCTGATCAGTGGTTGGAGAAAGCATGCAGTGAGCTGCTTCACCCACACAGACTATAATTTCACTCTTCTGATCTATTAGGGCCCTCTTGGTGCACATCTTTGTAGACTTTTGCTAGTCCTCAGGAACACATTAGAGAGCCCTATAGGCTATAACAAAGATTACTGAATTTTTTTTTAATGTCTTACATGTTGAAAGTCCTAATTTTCGTTACGTAAGAAATAACTGCTGATCGTGCCATTAAATCCCGACTCTTTAGACTTGAGAACGCTAATAGCTGGGCTGCAGAACTTCAGCTTTTCCTGTAATGGTTTTTCCTGGTTTCCTGTGGTGGATATGTATCGAACATAAGAAATTAGCTGTGGAGAGAATTAGAGGGTGTAAGCCTGAGTCATGTAAATGCCAAAAGCTTTTTGTGACATTTTTCAGACTTTAAAAATGGAAATATGTTATTTGCACAGTAGCTCCTGATGGAATATGACATACTGCAGCGATGTGGTGAGTTTAAGATTGGGCTGCAGGCCATTAGGAATCCTCTGTGTGGGAGCCTGTGGCCTCAGCAGAGGAGTGGGAGCAAGCTACTTGGTTAGAAGTGGGGCTTTGGCTGATGAGCCAAAGGCTCCTCGTTCCACCAAGAACTGCTAATGAGGTTGAAGGGCTTGCTTGAACCTGTATTCATAAACACGGCTTAGCAAATATAATTTTCAAGCTTGATGTAACTTCTGTTTTCCTTCCAGACACTCTTACATCAGTGTTCACATCACCATATCAGCATGTGAACAAAGTCCCAGGTTTAAGCACATACCTCAGCTCCTGCGATTCTCCCAGGCAGAGGCCGTAACTCTTGAAATAAGACCTCTTTTTAAGTTTAACGCTGCTGGCTTCATCCTCATATGAGAGGAGCGTGCATATGAGGAGGGTGCATAGCGGAACAGGCTCAGAGGAAAGCATGAGACTCCCATGTGTCATACTGCCCCACCTCCATTCCCGAACCTTTCCCATGTTAGAGGGAGCCTCTTTTAGAGACAGGAACTTGCTCTGGCTTCACCTAAGGTCACCTAAGGTTCCTAAGTAGGATCTCTGCAGTGGACTTTTCCATTTTTTGTTGCAGTCTTGCAACCCACTGGGCTCTTACCTCCCATTAATGCATGAGCTTGGGGACCCGCTCTGAGTTTTCTTTTGTGAGGGTAATGTAGTTGAAACCCTCATACTAGTTTTTATGTCTTGTTCAGACTGTAATGTGCCAACCCAGTAACAAACTTATTTCATCTCCTCTCCTGCTTTCCATGAAAGAAAATCCAGCATTTAGTAATTGAAAAATAACTCCATCATGGATTTTGAGAAAGGAGGTGAATTATATTTAGAAGAAGAAAAGATAAATGACCAACAAAATTCTTGAAGGAATCTTATAGTTGTAGACTGAGGATATGATTACTAACCAAAACAAACAAAATGGTGCAGGGGGCAGAAAATATGGTTTTGCTTTAAAGAATGCCTTCCGGGAACCCTCGCCCAAACTACTTTCTGTGCCCCATTAACAAGATCCTGTTATCACAGTATGTTCTCCATGATGCCTAATAACAGCGCCAAGCATTCTGTCCCAGCTGACAGACTTTCCACTAATCTCTTCATCTTCTCCCTTCATCTCAAAGAAACGATGTGTTGGCTCCACTACAGATCTTTCCTCACTTCTCTTCATCCTGTTTTCACTGCCTCTGTGTGGGCTTGGCTCTCATTTTACCTCAGCTATCTCGGGCACTTTTAGCTAATAGCTAAGCCCTCCTGCTTTATCTTCGTTGTTTATGCAACAACAAATAAATTGTGTGGTTGTGACATCCCAATACATCTTTTTCTTTGTCTACTCATGTCCGGACATCTTGAAGTATGTTCGAGTTAGACAAAAAGTGTTTAACTGTCTCCTAGGAAACATTAAAACCTGTAATCCACGCTCCGCTGAGGGTCTTCCTGTTGCCACACAAAAAAACTGTCTGCTCACCGTTTGGTCCTTCTTCTCTGATGGATTTGTTGTGCCCCATGCTCCACTGCGCAAAGGCCAACATGGCAGCTGGATGGGTTCGTGGATTATCATTCATTTTGATAACCACGTCTTTTTCACATCTTAGCGCTCATTGTCTGAAATGTCTTCCGCATCTTATGAATGTGTAGTCATTCTCTGAGCTACCTCCCCACTCCCATGCTCCTAAATGCTGTCACTTTTATTCTTTTACATATTTGGTCCTCAAATGCCAAGCCTGGAGCAGCTTTCTTGTAAGCCTTTGCAATTTGATATGTATTTAATCTCTTTATAAATCCTGTATACTTACAGGTCCTTACTGGACTTACTTTGGTTTTTGGATTCCTAGCTCTTAGCACTATATCTATCCACAAATGGATGGTTCCAACACTATCTGCGTCACTTGTGAAAGATAGTTGAAACCCGGTGCCGCGAGTATGGCAGACACTGCCGAGCAGAACATGACATCAGATCAGCAAGTCCATGGCATGTATTGAGCACTGTCATGTTGCCTTGAGCAGGATCTTCATTCACTTTGAGGTTTGCCTATTGGTGCCATGGGAGGAAGCAGCACTGTGCTATAGTGTGCTGCTTACTGCGTCCTGTAAGAGTTTCTCTGCAAGTGTCGCCAGTGCTTACCTTGGTGTCAGCTTGCATTCCTCTCATTACCTAGTCTTCCGCAAGTCCAGTGGGGTTTGTACAGCCTCCAGACTTCTCCAGACATGTCAAAGCAGATTACCTATTCTTATTTCACACAGAATGAAATGTAAGGGGTTTTCTAAACTGAGCGAAGAAACCATTACCAGTGACTAATCTATGCCAAGGTGTGCATATTCATAACATGGTCTTGTATTTGTCATTTCTCTTTAGCTACTTATGAAAAAGAAAATTAGGTTAGCTAGGGTAGTAAACAACAAAAACAAAACAAATACATAGTAGTTTCATGCTGTAACCATTATTTCTAAATACCAGGTGTGGGGCAGACAGCACAGGACAGACTCTGAGCCCCTCTCATCCAAGTGCCACAGCTTGGAATTTCCTTCTGCTTCTGTGGTTCCGACCCAGTTTCTGAAAGTTGATTTGGCCTCTGAGTAACAGTTATTTACAAACAGTTTTTGTCAATTTCAAATCAATATACTGAGAACATTAAAAAAAAAAAGCTGAGCTTCCTAGAAGGCTCTCCTATTGGCACACTCTGACAAATAAAGGCGAAACTTGTTCTGAAATATCACCAATACCATATGGCATAAACTATGCCAAAAGTACCTTGGCTTTTAAACAGTTTGAAACCCAGAGTTCAGTGTTTTGTGATGTTTTAGAATATAGTTGAATCTGCCCCTGTTTATGTTCTATAAAGCTTCATCACTCACGTGTCACAGACAAGCATGCTTATTACCACTTTTAAAAGACCTGAGACACGAGCTTTTAATGAAGGCCCAATATGTGCCAACGAAACATTAGGAGCCCCTTTCTCTGTTTTCTTCTCATAAATTAGACCAAGAAAACTAAATGCAATATAATTTGTGCATATCAAAATAGATTATTGCAAAAAATGAATGGAATTTGTGAATTCTTTCAATTTTCAGGATATTTCATGGGCACAGTTAACAGGTAATCAGAAAATGTTCGCCTTTCCCATGGTTGCTGTAGTTACTTCACCATCCCTGAGAGCTTCTGTATTATGACTAACATTTAAGACGTGGTTGTCAATTTGATACATATTTTTACACCATTCTACTGTCATTGCAAACATACAAAAGGAAGCCCAACTAAGCCACAAAATACCCCTGAGTTATTAAGCCTCAAGTTCTTTTGGGGCACTGCTTAACTTGACTGTGTTTTTGAGTCAGTCTCCATTTAAGAGGGAAAGATTTGAAGGCCTGGTTTCAGCTGCAGTTATGTGGTTTTTTTTTTGTTGTTGTTGTTCATTTTCTTTCTTTCTTTTTTTGTTTTTTGTTTTGTTTTTCTTTTAATTTATTTTATTTCTTTTGTTCATTTTCAATGTTTGGCTCTCTCTACATATTCCTATATGTGCTTGTTGCTGTCTGTTTGTATTTGTGCCCTAAAATCATCTTAATGGAACTTTGGCTCTACCTCTCTTCTTATGTTATTTACTTAAAAGTTTATTTTTTCACAACAGGGACATATGCTCAACCATGTTCATAGCTGCTCTATACATAATAGCCAGAAGATGGAAACAGCCTAAGTGTCCCCCAGTAGAAGAATGGATTAAGAAACTGTGGTATATTTACACGATGGAATACTACTCAGCTATTAAAAACGAGGAATTCCCAAAATTTGTGGACAAATGGATTGATCTAGAAATTATCATAATGAGTGAGTTCACCCAGAAGCAAAAAGAGACAAACGGTATATACTTACTTATATCAAAACACTAGTCCAAGGGATACGTACCATGAAAATCTTTACTTACCAAGAAAGTGGGTCAGAGGAGAGGATATCCGATTGAGACTTTAGGCAAGAGTAACATGGAAGAAAGAGGAAATAGTAGGACCCACAGGGTCCTGGAAACCTACAAGAACAACTTTATGACAGGCAGATCTGGGTCCTGGGGTCCTCCTCAAACTAAGGCACCAGCCAAGGAGCATATAGGCAGTAAGCTTCGAACCTCTACCAAGACCTAGCCAACGAACATGACACTCTCCACCGTTGAGTGGAGAGTGAGATCTGACTCTCACACAAACTCTGGTGCCCCTTTTCTGACCATGTCCCCAGGATGGGGAGACCTGGTGGCACTCAGAGGAAGGATAGCTAGTTACCAAGAAGAGACTTGATATTCTGAGAGCATATATAGGGGAGGAGGTCTCCCTCGGTCACAGACATAGGGGAGGGGAGAAGGGGAGAAATGGGAGGGAGGGAAGAATGGGAGGAAACAGGGGAAGGGCTAACAATCTAGATGTAATATGAATAAATTAATAAAAAAGATGAGAAATAAAGTTTATATTTTCATGAATGTCTTGACTTTATACTAAAGAAAGCTATTCTTATTGACTCATGTTTATGGATAATAAATTGCTACTAAAAAGTAAATTTTAAAAAGCTTGCAATATTAGTTGTGTTGTTTGTGACCCATGTAGGTTTTAATTCATTGTTTCTAGTAGTTACACGTTTTGTTTCTTTTTCTCACCTTGCCTTCTTTTCCAGAACCAACATATCATGTTTAATATGACAAAAGAGCAGGATTCCTGCTTGTTTGCCACAGCAGGAGGAAAAGAACCTTCTATAGCACTATTGAGTATGATTTAGCCTTATGTATTTATTGGGATCTTGTATAACACTATTAAACATACTATTTGCTATATATGTGAGCATTTTATATTTAGTCCTAATTTACTACATGTTTTATTGGATAAATTTTCAAATGGGTTTGCATCTGTTGAAGTGACCCCATGACTCTGATTTTTCTCCTATCGGTGTGGTAAATTACACAGATCACTTTTCAAGTGTTTAAACCCATTTTTTTTTTTTTTTAGCTCTTTAATAAACTTCCCTTGCCCATAATTCTTTATGTTTTTATGTATTTTGAAATTTTATTAAGTATAATTTTGCTACTTTTCAATACATTTTGTGAAGGACACTGTCCTGTAATTTTATTTCCCATCTTTTCCTGATTTTAACTGAGAACTTTAATTTTTTTCTTGTGTTCTCTGGAAATTAATTATGTGTCTCGTAAAAATGTAGTCATCTTAGTTTTCGATGCACGTGTACATAGTAACCAATTTAGGTCCACGACCAATTATCATAATGACACCTTACAAGTAGCATTAGTACCTTTTAATGGAATTCATAGAAGTCCTTTGTCCTGTTCTCTGTGGTGTTGCTGTCATTCATTTCCTTTACCCATATGTTTCACTACATGAAGCCTTTGCATTATCCTGAACAAATTAGAATCTTTAAATCAAATAGGATAAAGGGAATGAAGCATCTTATGGCGTTTCATTTTTTTTTTTTTTTTTTCCTTTGCCAGAATTTTCTCTGTGGAGGCATATGTCTCAGTCCTACGTTTTTGCCGTTTGGAAGAACATTTATCTTCCCTGTTTGCTGGTGATAATCTCTTTAGATTTCTGTTCATGTGAAAAGTCTAACTTACCTGCATTTTTCAAGCTTAAGTCTTGAGGGTAATTTGTTCTTGTTTTCCCTTCCCAGCGCTCTCCGGTTTCTTCTCTGCATGAGCTCCCCCACAGCCACTGTCTGCTGGGATGCTCATCCTTGATTCCCAATTAGAGAGCTGATCTCTCCGGGCAGCAGCTTCTGTAAGATTTTCTCTTTCTCTTAGTTTTTCTATAATTTGAACATGAGAGGCTTCAGTGTAGGGTGTTTGTTTGTTTGTTTACTGCTCATAGGACTTGGTTATCTGAACTTGCTTGGTCAGGAATAATTTGGTATATTTTACCAATTTAGAACAATCCTGTTATTAGAATTATCTTGTCTGTTCTCTTCTTCATTTTGGAATTCCCTGCACATTTAGGCTACTCATTGAAACTATTTCAAGTTCTTGCATGGATGTTCTGGTTTCTACTTTTTAGGCTTTGTCCTTTTTTGTTTCTCCCTCTATACTTGACTAGATTGCTATATCAGTCTTTACTATTCTTGCCTCAGCTTTGGCTATGCCTAGTCTGCTAATGAGCCCCTTGAATACATTTAATTTTTTTTCTGTTGACGTTATTTTTGATTGATAATAATAATAATAAAAATAATAATAATAATAATAATAATAATAGAAACAAAGAAGTGTTTCTGAAGTTTCCAATTTATTTATAAGAGGGGAGGAAAGCCCTTTCCCAGGAGGAAGCAGGCTCTTTCCCACTAGAGAGCAGGCCTGTACTACAGAGGGAACACTATGCAGAGTTCACAGTTGCTCCTACAAGCTGGCGCCATGCCAGAGCCCCAAGGACTACCTCCTTGTAGGGGTACTGGAGTGAAAGCATGCTGCTTCTCCCAGGCAGTGGTCCTAAAGGGCTTCCCCAGCAAGCCTAATCTCAGGTCTCAGACATTTGTTAAAATTATCCTTTGAGCGTTCCTTGTGATGACACTCCAGGCGCTTTGGCTTTGGGTAAAAAAACCCCAGCACAACTGCATTTGCCTGTTTCTCTATTCTGTGTTGTCCCAATTCAAGTATCTGATGGGTCCAAGAAGAGTCAATGAATTTTAGTTTGCTCAAATTTTTTTCCAGTGCCTTTTCATCTCAGGACTAAGACTAGAAGTTTGGATTCTTTTCATCTTTATGATATCCTTGAAGGTTTTAGTTGCACTGTTTTAAAGCTAGAGGACTTTATTGTGTAAAATGATTTGGAAAAATGAGCTCTTCTCTGTATTCTGAAGGGGTTGGTGTAAAGGTGATATTTTGATTTTCTTAAATACTTGGTAGAAACTGGCATAGGTCCAAATGTCTCTGTAGAGAGTATTGTTATTAATAAAAATCCAGTTCATTTACCAGATAGCTATTTCTATTTCTTCTTTTGTCAGTTTTTAAGATATTTATCTAGTTTCTTGGATGAAGTTCTTAATATTTCCTGATTATTTGAGTGTTCTATGATGACTATTCACTTTTCCATTGGGCTTTTTAAGGGAGTTTTCAATTCTAGTTTTTGTGTTGTTTTTTGTTTCGCTTTTAGGAACCAACTTTTGATTTTTGTTAACTTTTGGGTTATTTTTCGGAGAAAAGTCAGTACCTTCTTTCTCCTTTCTTTAGCATTTGCTTTGTGGAAAAGGCCACGTGAAACATTTTTAAGTTGCCTAACTGAGATAGGAACCAGACAGAATGGAGCAGTATCATTTAGTCAACTGGACCCTGGGCTGAATGAAAAGGAGACATCCAGATAACCAGCAATGAGCAAGTGCAAATTTATTTCTCCTTTAACCTTAAAAGAGAAAGTTAAATAATTCAGTTCATTTATATGTGTGTGTGTGTGTGTGTGTTCTTGTATTCACCTTAAAAACCATGTAGTTCCATCTCAGAACTATTTTTGGTGTATCCATAAGTTTTGATATATTTGGCATGATTATTACCTAGTTCAAAATGTCTTTGTATTTTTTTCTAGCCACTATTTATTTAAAAATATGTTTTTTAGTTTCCGAATGTTGAGACTAGTTTAGACACCTTATTTTTATTATTTTCTAATTAAATTCTTTGTAGTAAAAGACTGTGTAACTGTCTTATATGAGTGTCAATCAGACAAAAATGGTAAATGATTCTTTTATTTTTTTACTTGTGTATGTGTACACATAGTGTCAGTAATTATGAGATGGTTGTTATACTTTCCAATTATGACAATTGGTTCCTGTGTTTTCTCTTTTATTTTATTCTTTTTGCCCACCAAAATATTAATATATCAATGTATATGCATATATGAAAGTCATGTGTATAATATGTGTACAGTATATGTATTATATGTGTGTATATGGTACGCATATGTATGACATATGTGATATGGTGTGTGTGTGTGTGTGTGTGTGTGTGTGTGTGTGTGTGTACATGTGTATACCCGTGTTTGGAGGCCAGATACCAATGTATGGGATATTTAGTTAGCTTCCACCTTAAGTTTTGAGAGATAGGTTCTCATTGAACCTGGATATTACAAATTCTCCAAGACTGGCTATCCAGGAAGTCCGAGGCATCCTTTTGCTTTTCCGTGCAAGACTCACAGGTGTGTGCCAGCACCCCTGGCTTTTCACATGGGACCTGGGGATTTGAACTCAGTATGTTATGCTGGTGCATACAGAACTTTACCCACACAGCAATCTCATAGCTCCTGTTTCATATTTTTGATGGATTCTTATTTAAGTACATATATGTTTGTTATGTTTTCAGCAGCATTACCTTTTATGATCATTTGAAACCTCTTTCGTTTCATGTAATATTCTTTGTATCAGATAATAGATTTTTAAATAAATACTAGCCATGTGAATTTTTTAATGCTGTGTACTGCTTGTTTGACACCTGTTTGCCATTCATTTTACTTTTCAATCCATTTCTATCTACTTGTTTAGAACATATAGTTGGATTTGGCCCTTTTAACTTGTTATAAAATACCTTTAAGTTTCTTTAAATGTCCATTTACTTTTAGTGCGGTTATTGGACTGTTGAGTTCAAGTCTTCATTCACCTCCCTGTCTCTACTGTCGGCCTCCGGCTTGTGTATTGTCTCTCCCATGGCTTCTTGTGGCTACATTGAACTTCATTAAGTTTTGTCTCATGACATTTTAGCTCTACATTTTTTTGTGTTATTTTAAGTCATTTTTGGTACTGAATATAACACACAAATTAGCTCCCTTTTAATTTCATTTAGAATTAGCGTTACTAATCACAAATTCGCATTTAACATACAAATATCAGGGTCTGGGGACAATATACTTAGCTTAGCATGTATAGCTTCTTTTGCAAATTCTTAATTTTTTGTTTGTTTCTGGACACGTGTGTGAATTGTGCGTGTCGATACACATGCCTGTGTGTGCAAATGCATTTGGAAGTTGGAGGAGAGTCTTGGGTGTCATTCCTCAGGTGCCACGTTGTTAGAGGGGGTCTCTCACTGGCCTGGAGTTCAGCAGGTTGTTTCTCCTGAGGGCTGTGATGCCAGCATGGGGAAACCTTGTGAAATGGGTGCTGGGGGTTTGAACTTGGGTCCTTATGCGTGTGCCGTGATGGCTTCGCCAACAGAAGCCATAGCCCTCAAATATTTTCTTTTTACATTGATGACAAAACAAATTCTAGTTATATCATTTTTGCTTTAATGATGCACTTGGTTTTAAAGAGACACCGAGGGAGGAAAGAAGTAAGTAACAATTCCTATTTACCTATAGCTTGGCATATCTTCTCTATTTTCTCGTGGGAAGTTAGGTGTTTTTGGTGTGGGCCTGTAGGTTCTCATACCGATTTCTTTGCATAGTTTTTATTTCTCTGCTTTCATTCATAAGCCTTGGGTTAAATAATTTTACTATGATGTGTTTAGATGTGGTTTTCTTTGTATTTATTACAGCTTCAATAAACATCTCTATAATTTTACTCTTTTTCATAAGTTGGACAAATTCCACTATTAAATTCCCAAACACTTATTCCCTGCCTTTCATATCTTCGCATATTTCTGAGATCTTAACTGAAGATGCTTTGCTGTTTACTATATTCCCACAGGTTATTGCAGAATAACTAATTTCTTTTCAAATTTTGTCGTTCTGCTTTTCAGATGAGACAATTTCACTTAAACTAATTAAGTCTCTGGCCTTTCCTCCTGCATTCTCCAAAGTTTTGTCAAGCTCATTAAAGTGAACTTTTCATTTCTGACTCTGCACTTTTGAGTTCCAGAGTTTCTCTTGTTCCGTTTGCTCCTGGAGCTGCCTTTCCCCCTCCTTCTCTCCCTCCTTCTCCTTTTCATGTCTCCTAATTTTTTTTTTCTCTTCCAAGATGTCCCAGGTCGTCACTCATTAAGACTATATTTTCTCTTAAACCTCCAAATATCTCATCACCAGCTATTTGCAGTCTGTGTCTGTTAATTGTAACATTTGGACCACCTTGGAGTGTTTGTACTATTTTTCTACTTATTGCTGTATTTAGTTAGAATAGGTCATATTTTTCTACATTTTTTTTGGATCTTTTAGGTGTTTTGCTTCTTTTTTCTTTCTTTTCTTTTTTTGGGGGGATTGTTTCTGTTCTTATGTGGGTGCTATGTCATGAGTAAAATAGATTGTGGAGGTTTTCTCAAATAGTGTTGAGCGTTATGTTGGTGCATTCTGGGAGGGGCTGGGTTTTGTTATGGCATGTGCATTTTATTTGTTATTGTCTTAGTATGTTAAATAAAGGGTTAGGGTCTTCCTAAGTTCTCTTTAATAAACCCTTTCCTCTCCAAGTTCCTTTTGTTAATGGTATTTTATCACAGTGATAATAGCTGTGCCTGTGGTACCTCATACATGAAAAAAATGTGGCAAAAGCTAATCTTTCATATTTGGAAGTGGAATTCCACACTGTTAGCCTTTAATGAATAAAATAAAACCTTATTAAATTTGGATATAAGCAGTCCAACAGTCAATGTGGCAGTTCTTGAGACAAGGAGACACGAGCCACCACTTCCTTCACATTTAAAGGTATGGAGAGAGAAGTATAGTGTCTGTATTGGTATTGTTACATAAATTCTGATTTTCCACATTAAATATGTGTTTATGAGCAGGTGTGTAATTAACAAAGAATGAAAGGCACATGTTAAACGTAAAATTTTACATGGCTAGGAATTTGTTACAGTTGAGATGTGATGTCTCTTTTTGTGCACCTCATGTTCTTCATTGGCCCTTGGACACTGAAGCAGCTGTGCCCCACCTGTGCCCCACCTGTGCCCCACCTGCGCCCCACCTTCTGTTTCACTTCTCTTTGTTCATCTCATCCTCCTAAGGTTCCTGCTTGCCTGTGACTCGTGCCGTTTCCAAGTTTTTTCACTTATTCCGCTTCTTCAAAATTTCTCTCACATATTTCTTTTGTTACTTACTTTTATAAATGACAGGCTGAAACTAATATTTTGACTAGTATCGTATATTTAAAATTGCCTTCAGAAAAAGGTTTTTTTCCCCCTTGGCATCTAATTTTCAAGAGTCAGTCTCTGTCTCTGTGTCCTGTAGAATTATCTGGAGAAACGACTCTTTCTATTCCTCGGAAGTTTCACTTCCCAGAATCCTTGTGACTGTGGACCTTCTCTGTGTTTCAGGTGCATATGCTGTTGGTGGTGTTCTGAACCCTCATAGTTTTCACTTTCACCAAAGTGGAGCAGTAGAGATACCCAGCTCCATTATATTATTTTCTTACTAATAGGATGCTATATACTATTAATATGTACAATTCACATGTTAATGAAAAACAATGTATAATTTCTTCCGCTCGATTGGGTTCCTTTGCGTATTGTATTCATTTGTCTCTATTACCATGTATGTGAAGTCATGTTTCTTTTTAGGTTGTGATACTCTATGCCAATGGCCAAGGCTTACTTAGTTCCTGGTGGTGTCAGCTGTCATCCTCAGGAGATGTAATGAGTCATAGTTACCAGAAATGGAGAGAGCTTTTTCATATATTCAGTGACCCACTTCCCCTCCCCTCTGAGTTTCTCCCTCTTCATGATCTATCCATGGAGAGTGAATGACTTCTTATTCACGTATACCCACTAGATATTCAATATAGAGCATTTGACTTGGGAATGACTTTAAAATATCCATTTCTTGTTATTTCTAGAAGAGGAAGTAGACTTCACATTTTAGAAAGAGACTTATGATTGGCTGTTTCTTTAAGCATGGGGTTGGTGATAGATGAGGCTGGCTGGGCAATAAGCATCTTCCACAAATGGCACTGATCAAACTGGATGGCTACACATTGAACAGAAAAAGATCTGCATCTATTTCCCTCTGCAAAACTCAACTCTACATAGATCAAGTGCTTCAACATATAAGACAAGACACCCTTAATCTGATGGGAGATAAAGTAGAGAACAGGTTGACCTCCTTGTCACAGGAAAGGACATTCGTATCAGGACACTAATAGCACAGGCACCTAGAACAACAACTAGTAAATGGGACCTCATGAAGCTGAAAAACTTCTGCATGAAAAGGATACCTACAGTATGGCAAAGCAATAGCCTCCAGAATGGGAAAAGATCTTTATCAATTATACATCAGATAATGGGTTGGTACCTAGAATATATAAATAATTAAAAATACCTTGAACATTAAGAAAATAAATAACCCAATTAAAAGTGGGCTACATAATTAAACAGCGAGTTCTCTAAAGATGAAATATGAATGGGTAAGGAATACTTTAAAAATGTTCAACATGGTAGTCATCAGGGAAATGAAATTAAAACTACTTTGAAATTTCATTGTAACCAAGTAATAATGGCCAAGACCAATAAGATAAATTATACCGCTGGCTGGTAAGGATTTTGGTGGGAGTGCAACTGGTACAGCCACTAAGAAAGCCAGGGTGGTGGGTCCTCAGGAAACTGGGAACAGAGCTACCGCAAGATCCAAGGATACCACTATTGGGACTGCATTCAAAAGTCTCTATATGTCCTTTTTATTTCTGCTCTAATAATAAAATCCAGAAATAGGAAATAGCTGTCCATAGACTGATAAATACATAATTAAAGTGTGGTACATACGCAAAATGAGTTATTAGTCAGCTGTTAAGAGAAATGAAAGTATGAAACTCTCAGGTAAATCAATGGAACTAGACACAATGATCATTTGAGCTATAACCCAGATTCCCAAAGACAAATACTATATGTGGTTATTAACTTTTAAACTATTGATACATGTGCCATAATCCAAATAACCACAGACATTGGGTATCTAATAAGGAACTCGACAGAGGAGAGGATCTGCCAAGGAAGGCGAATAGAACATAGTGCCTGAAGAGACAAAAGGGACAGCAGAGTAGGAGGACTGAATGGGCAAAGGATACAGAAGGGTATAAAGGAGGGACAACTAACACTAAAAGATATTTTCAAACTGACGACTGCAGAAGCTTGCTCAAATATATACATGTATGAAATCAATTAGGATCACCAAACAATAGGGGAGACAATGCCACAGCTAGATATCTTATGCCATCAAGGAAAACTGTCAGTTCCAGGAATGTGTTGCCTCTTATTGAATCATTGGCCAAAGTGGCCCTATGCAAACTCCCACACATCACAGGATGCCACCAAGGTTACTGGTTGTTCTCCACAACCTGATCATAAGGCTCTATTGCTGAAGACAGCACATGTTATCTAACATGGAAAAGTCTAGGAGCTAACAAGATGCTTTACCCCAGTGAACTATCATCAAGAGACTAGAAGGTACGCTGTGTGCTACTGGATAATCATCAATATCATTAATATTATTGTTAATTACACTATTGTTTATATAGTTATTGTTATATTTTAACACTAGTTAGCATATAATATATGTTTAATTATATTTATGTGTATGCTAATTATTATTATTATTATTATTATTATTATTATTATTGTTAATAAGGGATGGCAGATTCAGGAAAAGAAAGGCAATGCTTGTGGAGAATCTGGCTCATGGAGGCTCTAGTGAGTCAACAGTTTGACTTACCTGGAAGATAGTGCAGAGTGCAGTATGATTGTTCTGAGATCATGACAAAGAGCTGAGGTACAGGATAACAAATATTAAAGAGGAAGAGGTGATGGATGTCACAGAGGAAACAGTGTCTTCCAGATATAACAGCACTGATGCACATATGAACTCATAGAGATTGGAGCAGTATGTAAAAGCCTGCACAGGTTCAAGACAAAGAAAGTCCTAGTACTCAAAGGATAAAGCAGACATGGGCCCTACCCCTAACCGAGAATTTGTCTTTAATTGATATCTTCTGGGAAGGAGTAAATCAATTTTCTCTAGAGGTGCCTCATGGGAATATCAACTATATTTTAGGACAGACCCCATAATCAGGGATAGTTGGCCAACACAAAACAAACTCAGAGGTACCAGGGAAAGCTTATAGTTTGTTTTCTTTGGACTTTTTTTTTTTTTTTTTTTTTGTCTTGTTGGTCTTTTTTGTTTGTTTTTTGAGAGAAAGGGAGAAGGGAGAGAGGGAGGGAGAATGGAGAGAGAGAGAGAGAGAGAGAGAGAGAGAGAGAGAGAGAGAGAGAGAGAGAGAGAAAGAGAGAGAGACTGAGACAGAGAGTGAGTATAAATTTGAGTAGGTGGTAGGGAGGTGGGGATGACATGGAAGGAATTGTGGATGGGAAAACATTAGAATATATGTATTTTAAAAAATATTCAAATATGATGCGCTTCACTATAATTTTCCAATATTTGTTCTGCTATATAAGTAACTTTGTTTTTTCTCTATAAACACATTTCACTATGTATGTATATATTTATAAGTTTATTTACAAGTTTACTTATTTTATTCACTTTACATCCCAACCAAAGCCCCCTCCCTTGTCTCCTCCTGGTCCCACCCTCTTCCTCCTTTCTTCCCTGCCCTTCTCAGAAAAGGGGAGCCCCTATGCCCATATCAACCCACCCCAGCACTTCAATCCTCATCAGGGCTGAGTGAATCCTCTTCCACAGAGGCAAGGCAAGGTAGCCCCTCTACTGGGAAGTGATCAAAAGCAGGCAACAGAGTCCATGTCAGAAACAGCCCCCATTCCACTTGCTAGGCAACCTCCATTACGACCAAGCTGCCCATCAGTTACATATGTATAGGAGGTCTAGGTTCAGCCCATACCTACTCTTTAGTTGGTGCTTGAATGTGACTTCTCCAGGGAAATAGTGAAGTAGATTTTTTGACAGATATCAATACTAAAAATCCAGTAACGGATCTTGAGTATGGTAATACCACTTGATGGGAGTATGCTTAGTTCAATGGTTACAGAGGATGCCGTAGACTTTTCTCATAGGTTTAGAGAGTAAAAACCTGAGATCAGATGCCCTTTGGTCTTTGTCTTGTTAGGACCTTCTTCCACAGACAGATGATGTCTTGTTGTGCTGCCACATGTGGGAACAGGTTCAGACAACTCTGGGCATAGAGTTATGAACAGTCTCCATTGATGACTTATCTCTTAAGGCCATACCTCATAATAGTTGCATCATATATTAGGATTTCAGCCTAGCGTTCAGGGATAACTCACACATTTAGTCTATTGCACAAGAGCTGTGATAAACTCATCAGAGGACTGGTAGTCCAGCAAGCATCATCTCATCCATCCCTTCCCCAGACGTCCCTGTGGACACTACTAGTTTGTGTGCACTGAGTCGACTGTAGTTTTAACTGCATGTTTTAATTAGATATGTAAAAGTCTAAGGCATCACATGGGTGATTTAAAGGTTTCCACAAATGTCATGTTCTGTAATGCTCTACCATGTGTGACATTGCATTCTTGAATGTTGTTAAGTCCTGAAGAATTCCACCCTGAACCCAATTTTATATGCTTAGCTTCTAAACCTAATGAGTAAAATAGATTGCTCTGGACTAAGTATCTATTATGTCCAGTGACTTCCATGAAATACACCAATTATCTATTTTATTCTCTTGTTTGAAAAGTATATGCTATTAATGAATTTTAGACTTTTTGAGATATTATATAAACAGAGTCAAATATTTAATGTGTGCCTTGAATGCAGGCGAATTTGAAATATTTATTCTATACTTATTAGCTACTGTAGTCATTCTTCAAAAATATTCTGTAATTCTTTCTCTGACCTCAAAGACTGTTCAATGATAGATCAATCTTTTCTACTGTTTGACAGACTTTTATGTTTGCCAACTGCTTTTTCAACCATAGGAACAAAAACTAACTTTCCTGCTTAAAGTTCATCTTTATAATGGTTTATCCTTTGCAGCTTTTACCTCCTTCCTTTGTTTTTGGTCTTTTCTGGCTATAGTTGTAGTACACACCATCTAGTACCACAGTACTACTCAGTGTGTGTATGTGTGTGTGTGTATTTGTGTGTGTGTGTGTGTCTGTGTCTGTGCATGTGTGTATATGCATATGTGTATTCAGCTGAATTATAACTTTTGTCCTTTATTCATAAGAAATATATGTTTAATTTGACAGTATATATCTATTGAAAAGTGTTTAAATTTTTTGTTTTAAAATTTATCTAATGAGAACTTTTAATGATTTCATTAAGCTTAAAAATTATATTAAGATTGTTCTCACCTCTGTCCCACTTTCCTGGTAGGTGCAGACTTTCATGGGACATGCCCCTTGGGCTAGTGTCCAATTATAAGTGAGTATATACCATTTGAATCTCTCTGCTTCTGGGTTAGCTCACTCATTATGATCATTTCTAGTTCAATCCACTTGTCCACAAATTTCGAGAATTCCTTGTTTTTAATAGCTGAGTAGTGTTCCATAGTGTAAATGTACCACAGTTTCTTTATCCGTTCTTCTACTGAGGGACACTTAGGCTGTTTCCATGTTCTGGCGATTATGCTTAATCTATAAAATGTCCTTTTCTCCTTATTTCTAAACAGTCCTTTCTTCAACCTAATGACTAAATGTTGCGGTGATCATACTAAGTAAAAAGGTGTCTATAGCAGAGAAACAGGGAGAGGGGTTTCATTCAGTCATTTCCGGTGGGACTGCAGATTATACAGTCATTCTAGAAAGCAGATGGCATATTCTTTACAAATGAAGCATGTATTTACATTTTAATCCAGAAAGTACTATCTCTAAGAAATGTAAATGTATGTTCATACAAGAATGGTTATGTGCTCTTAGCACTGCTTTCAGTGTATCCCACAAATTTGGGTATGAATCCACACACATATGGTCACTTGATTTTTGACAAAGAAGCCAAATCCATTCAATGGAAAAAAAGTAGCATCTTCAACAAATGGTGCTGGTCTAACTGGAGGTCTATGTGTAAAAAAATGAAACTGGACCCATATTTGTCACCTTGCACAAAACTCAAATTCAAGTGGATTAAAGACCTCAACATAAAAGCAGAGACACTAAAAAAAATTATATTAAGATTTATAAGTGGGTTATATTAAGCTTATACTTTAATAGGTGATTTTATTTTATTTTATTTTTATTTTTTTTAATTTATTTTTTTTATTAATTTATTCTTGTTACATCTCAATGTTTATCCCATCCCTTGTATCCTCCCATTTCTCCCCCCCCCCATTTTCCCATTATTCCCCTCCCCTATGACTGTTCCTGAGGGGGATTACGTCCCCCTATATATTCTCATAGGGTATCAAGTCTCTTCTTGGCTACTTGCTGTCCTTCCTCTGAGTGCTACCAGGTCTCCCCCTCCAGGGGACATGGTCAAATGTGAGGCACCAAGAATATAATGCCCAATGAAGGAGATCTTACAAATTAGTATGTAGCTACTAGAAGCAAACTGAGGGAATTTACAAATTTCTTTATAAAAATTACTTAGCAATAGAGATAAACATTGATGTATGCACCAGGCAACCATGAACTATTGGGACATTATATATTTAAATAATAAAAACATCTTGCAAGAGAAAGCTTGAGCACAGCAGAAGTTAATTCTTTAGATTCTCTAATGTTCATGAGCCTTTCAAAGCAAACAAATGACAGAGCCAGTGAAGAAAAATGTTAGTTGTTCTAGGGTGCATAAACAACAACAACAAAGAAAATGAAAAACAAAGCCAAATGCTATAAACAAACAAATGTAGCAAGTGTGAGAACTCAAAAATGTAGCATAATTATCACATACAAATTTTGGTTAAGTTGGCAAGCAGTATAAATATATAAAATTAATGAGCCAGCAAACAGCATATAATCACAGTTAAATAGATGCTATTGAGAATTGTTTTGCATTTTAGCCTGGCCAGTGTCTTACGTGTGCTTCAAGACATGTGCTGTGTGTCATTTGAACGTTTTATATCATTGGCGAGGTTTTTCACATTTTTCTTGTTAGTAAAATTGCCTGTGTGGTCTGATTTTTATTTTAGTGCTTTTAACAATTATTGAGATTGTAATACTGAAGTCTCCATATAATTATTAAATTGTCTACTTCTTTTGTATCTGTTGGTATGTGTTTACTGCACTTTTTTGTGTGTACACATTAAGGTTTCTTCTTTCTCTGGTTCATTAACTGGTCATTATGAAGTGTCTCCTTTATTTCTTATTTAATATTCTTCTTAAAGGATTCGTTGTCTGATATTAATATAGCCACAGAAGAATTCTTGTAGTTTTTATATGTGTATAGAAAAATTTTTGCACTTTTACTTTTATCTAACTTGTATCTTTGAAATTAAATAATGTCTTTTGTATATGGATCTTCATTTTAATTTTAATCTAACACTTTTAGTCTTTTGATTGGAATATCTAATATTTTCATATTTAATGTAATTTTGTAATCAAAGTTCATAGAGTTTTAGGCTTTATAAATGAATATGACATGTGAAAGTATGGATCTCCTTGTACTTATGCTAGTCAATATTTTTGAGCTTATGATAGTTTCTTATTAACCATTAATCAGACCACTATTCTTTTACTATTCTTTTTACCACTTTCTTCTAATTCCGGGTCATTTATTTTTCATGTGTTTCTATGCTTCAGCTTATTTCATAGCTAGATAAAGAGCTCTTTATATGTCTCCTATATTTTTCTATTTTTCATATTGAATAGTTTCTAAGAGCTTTCTTCTGAAGTTTCAACTCTGCTTGGCAGACCTTTTAGTGGGAGTATTGCAGCAATTCTGAGATGGTTGGTCTCAGACTCTGCCATTCTTATCTGAAGTTTCAGCAATTCTCCAAGTAAATGTCCCTAAGGATGATGTTTGGGCAAATTTAAAAATAGTGAAAGGGTTGCATTTGAAAAGTTTCTCCAGTTGTAAAATATTTTTTGCATGCATAGGGAGGATTCCATAACCATTTCGTTATTGTTGGCAGAAATCCTTTTTCTCCCAAAGCGTTGAATAGACTACCTCAAAATATGTTTTTAAAACAGTCTAAACACACTATCTAAAACAGTTAAATAAAATGAAACGCCCTGCTGTTTTCCCCACACTATCAGAAAAAAATTGAAAATGTGTAAACGTGGGATGCTAGAGCAAAATTAAAGATGTGTTTGTGTCCACATCTCTATCTCTATTGTGTTATCAAGAACATTTACCTTCTATTTTGTTAATTATAATTATTCCATTAAACTGGAAGTGAACTGGTCTCTAAGTCTGGCTTGCACTTAAACATGAAACATTAATTTGCGGCCATTATACTATCAGTGTGCAACCTAACCAAGTATAGAGCAAAGAAACCCCTAGCTCAGGCTGTCAAGTCTTCTCCATGGAAACTAATCGTGGCCTAGGGGATATTTTTGGAGATTTTCTATGTATATGCAATCTTATATAATAATGTGACCTCTTTAAAAGTGTTGACATTCGAATATTTACTACACAATGTTCTCTAGTTTGTCTTAATATTAGCAAACCCTTTTGGCGACCATATCCTGTTGCTGTATGGAAGCACTCTTCAGGCAAAACTTTTACAATATATAATCATCCTTTGTATACAAAAACACATTCATGTTAAAGACATTCACGTAAAATAGCACACAGTAGTTGCATGTAACTTAGCATAGCCTCCTGGATATGATACAGTTTTTTCTAGAACTTCCCTTTCTTTCCCTCCCTCCCCATCTGTCTCACTCTATCCTTAACCCTCTCTCTCTCTCTCTCTCTCTCTCTCTCTCTCTCTCTCCGAACCCCACCTTTATGACAGAGTCTTATGTAGCCTAAAATGGCCTCAACGTGCAATGTTGGGGTGTAGCCCATGACCGGATGCTAAGCAAGAAGTGTTCTAAGGTGTCTGAGAGGGTTAGGAGACTGCAAGGCGCTTCAGTCCTAGGTAATAGATGACTATAAAGACATATGTTATTCACTGGGTTGCAGAAACCATCCAGGCAAAGGCCAGCACATGCAGGCTACGCACAAGCAGGGGTAGGCACATATGTAGACTGGCACTCAGACCGCATGGATGCAGACGTCCAGACCTCCAACCAGATAAACAAAAGCTTCTTGGCAAAGACAGGAGCAAAAGTCTCAGGCCTCTGACTTCCCGCCCATCTTTATTCACAATCACACATGGGCTGCATTCCGGGAGCAGGAGAGATGACTCAGCAACTCAGAGGTCGTCTGCTCTTATAGAAGACTAGTAGAGTTCCGTTTCCAGCACCCACACCATGATTCAAAACCAGCTGTCCTGGTGGCACTCAGAGGAAGGACAGCAAGTAGCCAAGAAGAGACTTGATACCCTATGAGAATATACAGGGGGACGTAATTCCCCCTCAAGAACAGTCATAGGGGAGGGGAATAATGGGAAAATGGGGGCGGGGGGGGGGAGGAATGGGAGGATACAAGGGATGGGATAAACATTAAGATGTAACAAGAATAAATTAATTAAAAAAACAAAAAACAAAAAACAAAAACAAAAACAAAAACAAAACAAAACAAAACAAAACAAAAACCAGCTGTAACTGGAGCTCTCGGGGATCTGACACTCTATTCTGATCTCCACGGGCTCTAGGCTCGCAAGTGGTGCACATACATACATGCAGGTAAAAGGCTTATATGTACAAAATAAAATGAAGACATCTAAACAAAAAATGTGCACTGGGTCAAAATAGTTGCACAACAGATTATCTCACTGTTTACTTTTGGGTTTCCCAGACATCTAGTGTGCTTAGTGTTAACTTATAGTTCCTTGAATGTCCAGTGACAGTCATATTTTAGCAGACTCAGGCCTTCCATAAACAGCTACTAAGGCCTTCCATTTTTAACAGTAGGTGGCATGAACCTTGATCTTCTGGTGTGCCTCCTGTCTTCAGAGCCCGAGATCCAGGCTTTCGTGTATGCAATATCAAGCACAATATGGATGCCCTGGAAGTCATTGTTTAGGGAACTATATTGATTAAGAAATAATGAAAGGGAAATGTAGAAATGATTAATATGGGCATGCCTTTGCTTCTGACTATCTTTAGTCAGTATTTGCTTGGACTATAGTAATTTTAAGTATATGGACAATTATACAGCTTTGAGTTTTTCTTTTACCACTTTTCTTTTCTTTCTTTCTTTCTTTTTTTTTTTTTTCTTTTAAAAATCTGTAATGGATATTTCATTGATTTTTTTAAATTATAAAGAAGGCATTGCTATTAAATATATGTAACTCTTAATCCACTAATTTTATTTCTGTAAATGTCTTCTAGGAAATGATTTCAAATGTGAAAAATTGTGACAAAATATTTATAGATGAATACATATTAAAGCAAGAATTTCATCAAAATATTTAAATATATCCAATATTACTGAATAATTTGAATATATGTATATGCATATGTATACATTTGGCTCTTTTCAAGACAGGGTTTCTTTGTGTGGCTGTCCTGGAACTAGCTCTGTAGACCAGGCTGGCCTTGAACTCACAGAGATCCGCTTGCCTCTGCCTCCTAATTGCTGGAATTAAAGGCACGCACCAACACCACCTGGTCTTGAAAAGATATTTTTAAAATTGATACAATGATAGTGGTGTTCTAAAACCTTTAAACATGTTGTTACTTTCCATTATAAGAATAATTCAATGAGAGAGGCATACCTAATTTAATAGACTTGAAAACTAAAGTATAGAAAAATGACATAGTGGAATAGCATAGTGGAATGTTTCTGTGACATATACATAATGCTTACTTTGTTCGTGTTGATGAGTCTTAGCAGAGGGATTTCAAGGATATTCAGAAAAGGGTCTCCCGGAGGTTAAACAAAAGGCAAAAATCAGAACTACAATTGAAGTCAAGAAGGTAACACATCCTAGAAGGGTGATAGGGTGATGTTATCACAGCTGTGTACTGAGCACTGGCAGAAGGGCATGATGGGAGGGACAGTGTTGTGATGTTGACAGAACCTTCTCTTGGGCTTAGTGCAGGTCTCTGAGACTGTCACTACAGGTATTTCCTCTGGACAAATCTCTTAGCCTTGGGAAAGTGACCGCTTCTGTCCCGAAGGTGGATTTGGGTAATGCAGAGGCCATACTGCTGACATTGCAATCATTGTATATCCATATTGGGTAAAATATATATATGATAACTGTACACATGTATACACATCTATATATGCTTATAGTCTGAGCTATACACACATGTACACACACATAAAAAGAATGGTTCTCTTCATGATAGGAAATAATTTACTTTTTTTTTCTAAATTATGTTACCCCTTCTGTGTATAGAACTTCCTTCAGCCATGTGGACTGAACACAATTTCAAATAAGATTTTGCTCTAATGTATATATATATTCCAGGGCTTATAAGACGAAAGCCGCGCCACTGCAAAGAAACATCCAATTTCAAAAGACCATTCATTTTATATTTGAGGAAGAGGGTTAGGTACAGTCATGTCAAGTACGTATAATGAATGCAGTATGAAAGTTTTACGTAATAAAATATAAGTTTCTATTATTGTGAGGAGGTTCTGTCATTAGAAGGAACTCTTTCAGTGACAAGCTTCAGAGACATAACCCGTCCACACAGTTAGCTAACATAAAGGACTGAAGCATATGTAATTTGCTTTCATATCTACTATAGTTTAGAATTCAGCTTTCATTTTCTCGTCTCATCATTTGCTTTTCCTTTGAAAGGCGGAGAGAACCGAGAGCAGAAAAAGAATGAGAGGAACCTGTAGCCACGGAGGAGGATAAACTCACTGAGATTAATGGCAGGGATGGCCGCTTCTGGGTGTGTCAGGAGTATAATTTAGCTCAGCCTCTGGGCAGCTTTCAATATTCCTGACCAACTCCAAGGTGCCAGTTTCAGACTGCCTCTGGCTATTGCAGAGATCATTTCCACAAATATAAACTGGTCTTTTACAATTTTCTCCTCTTTGCTCTGAGCTCTCTCTTGTGTGCTCCGCTCTGCAGAGACCCAGTATTAATTTGACACAGTCACTTTAGGCACACTTTCCTCTTATTCTTCTGGGTGCTTTAAAAGCTAATGCTTCATTCGAATGCAGTTTATTGTCTCCGTATCGTTGCTATGCTGTACGCATTTGATAGGGAATCCAAGAATGGTGCCTAGGACCCACCAATTTGACCTAGTCTTAAGTAGTAACTTAAAGGAACATGTGTGAGGTGAGAATGTGAAACTCTTAAAATTCATATTCTTGGATGAAATTTTATTATTCTTCCAAACACACTGCTTTTTAACTTTTCTATAGAACTTTTATATTTAGAGGGTTTTTTTTTTTTTCTATTTTTAGAGTCTTGAAGGAGCAAGTCTTAACTTATGGCAGTTGAAAATTGTGCAGCAGACATCTGATCTGATCTCTCTCTGGCATGCCCTCTTCTGCCAGGTAAGTGCTCACCTTCCTAAGCATAGGAAGACTTTAAAGACACCTGCTAGTTGGGCCTGGTGATGTATACAGCCAGAAGGCCGAGACAGAAAGCCTGTAGTTTTCAGAACAGCCTGGGCTATATGGAGAAATGTTGTCCTAGGAAAACAAACAGCAATACCACCCCAAACCAAAACATTGTGCTAAGTGGAAAACCATATACTAATTCTAGAATATATAAAACTGTGAGTCAGAGAGTAGAACCAGAGTTTGTGCCACAAAGGCAAAGGGCCTGAGAGCTGGAGCTCTATTCGGTGGTGACAAGTGGTATCTGAATCCATTGGGCTTCCAGAGTAGACTAGTTTCAAAATGATGAGAAATGGCCACTGTTGTCAAGAGGGCTCTGTCCTGAGCACACATAGTAGGGCTGTCAGGTGGCTGGTCCTGGCTAATGAGTCCTGGGTGGAAGCAGTGGTATTGCTTGTGCCTCAGAGTACTTCGTGGCAATCGACTCCGTGCTTCTTTCCTGCCTCCGCCGTAAGCAGCAACATTCTAGGTCATGACTTTTTTGAGCCAGGGGCCCAGGATGGGGAAAAAAGCCAGGTTGGTAGTATTCATGAGAAGCAGCCACAGTAAATTCTTGCTCATCACAGCTGCTGTGGTGGGCTCTCTTTCAGTGTGTGGTATAGGTCATAGCAGAGTTGACTGCAATCAGCCTAGCGCATCTGTACATACTCAGGCTTAAAGCATGGTTTTGGTCTATTTCCCAAAGATAGTCTTCCATTCGGGGTTTTTTACTTTTTCAGCATTTCTATGAATTACCTGGCGTCTTTTTTTTTTAGTGAACTACTTCATGGCTAAGGCAACTGAAGCCAGCACAAGTCTGTCCAACTCAATAACTGAAAAGCTCAGCTTCCTTGAGCATCCTGTTATGAGTTTCTCTCTATAAGTGGAAGGTATTTTTAAACCTAAGGCTCCTCTTGAACATAATGGATTTTATAAATGTGCTAAATGTATGGAAGATGTGCAGGCTACTTCCCTCTACATTTGTGGCTTTCAAGTTCCAAGGGTTTATCTAAATTCTAATGTAATAAGATTTGATGAATAAACATATATTCGGCCCTATTTTCCTTAATTATGCTATTAACCTCATAACATCCCTCCTTAACCTATGCTGTGCAATTGAACTATCTCTTTAAACTGATCTCTTTAAAGTGACCACCACAGAGGAAAATCCAGAATGGCTCTCTGAGAATCCACGAGTAGTTTCAGCTACTGAAAATCAAATGTGTCTATATTCTTACCTTGCCTCACCTCTCTCTCTCTGGCCCAGAACCTTCAAGCTTGGTTGACACACAGCATCCAGGCATCCACCCCCTAAGCTGCTGAACTGCCTGGCACTCTTTTGTAAAATTTAGACTGCATGATTTCCCATGAACCTTCTGAATATAAAGTTCTCTAATTATTAGTGACTCAGAAGCCACTTTGACAGTAAGTGCTTCTTTTCTTATTTTGTCCCCCTTTCATGTCTAAGTGGTAACACCTCCTTGGTCCTGGGTACACACGTGGTAGACACTGGGCATTCGAGACTCTTTGCTGTTCTGAGTCAGGACTGTGGTTTTCATGGTAGGGCTATCTAACAGCATCCTTGGCCTCTCCCCCACTAGATGCCAGTACTATCTTCCAAGTTATGGTGGCCATGCATGTCCTATGACGTTGATGACAACCCCGAGGGCACAAGAACACTAGAGAGTCTCTAAGTGCATGGTAATGTACTTTCCGAAAGAGCCACTATACTTCTAAACTTGAGAATTTTGCTCTGAAATGCATTTTTTGGATTCTTTTTTGGATAATTTTGGGTAATAAAATATGTGAATGTTAATTGCATAGAAGAAAATAGCTGCAAACTTTTATTTTAATCACCACCAAGCCTTTTCTTTTTTTCATTACAGGGATATGGTGGTGGGCTACATATAAACATTTACAAGTTTCACGGGAGAAGCGTCACATCATCTGTCTCCATTTCAAACATTGGTAGTAAAATTGCTTTTTATAGAATCTCAGCACTCTCAAACTACTTGCAATCCGAAGTAATAGGGTGGGTTGTCTCTTTTTAATTTTTCTTCTTTCAGAAAAGAATTGAAAATACCATATTCTACCCAAGAGACTTACAATGTCCTCACTGTAGACAGCAAAAAGAATTAGCTTTTATTATTCTGTGTATTTAGCTATCATACCTCTGTTGGTGATAAAATCTCTGTTGTCAGAAGAATTTATTTATGACTTTCCCCTGTTCTTACTCTCATCCCCTTTGACCTGGAAGCCACTGGTAATCAAAATGAAATAGCTAGCAAGAATTTAGACTGACAGCTGACAGGTTTGTGTAGGTTGTAGGGTGTGGTGTGGGGTGGTGTGTGTGTGTGTGTGTGTGTGTGTGTGTGTGTGTGTGTGTACATGTATACTTTATCTGCATACATCTTGTCATCTAATTTCTTTTGCAATTTTACTCATTTATTTTTTGGTGTGGGAGATAGACGTCCACCCTGATAATCTTTGCTGATAACCCTGTGACTGGAAATTGACTTGTTACACATGATAAAGTGAACAGGAGGCTGAGCCCGATTAAGAGGAAATGAAATAGAATCCATAGAGAACAAAATGAGCCCGGAGTCAATAGGTGAGAGGGAGGCTGCCGCACAGCGATTCAGGATTATTTGATCAATGCAGGAAAAAGCGCGGGCAGCCCAGTTGTTTAGCGCTCTGTCTACAAACCAGTCAGATGGCTGGCTGTGAGGTGATTAGCCATTTCAGCGTTGAGTGGGTGATGCTGCAGTGAGAGAAGCCGGAGATATGAATGAACCCATACAGCTCAGGTCACAAGGCAGGGTGTGTGCATGGATGCTACGAGGACCAGCCGTCGGCTCAGAACAAAAGAAGTGGGAGACTGGGATTTCAAGATCTTTGGGGTCTGCATTACCCTGGTGTCAACATTTCATACTATTTTTAGAACAATGGGGCATTTTTAATTTTTTTAGATTGAAGGGAACACATTGACACACTACATAAGCAGGTTTTCCTAAAGGGTGTGAATGGGTGGACTTAAGACCAGAGATAAAGCATGCTGGGAGGAAAGCTCCCTGGGAGCAGAACCTTGCGCCCACTCAGCATCTGGCCCCCGGTAGACTGAGGAAGGATTAACCCACAACCACCGTTTGAGAGTGCTGCTTGCTTTTACTCAAGTCAGCCTCAGGAGTAGGCTTTAGCCAAATTTATTATTTCACTCTGTCAAACTTAAAAAGAGCTGCTTTGTTTTGGTTTCTTCTGAGTTTTGAAATGTTTTCATCGTATGTCTGAAGACAGGCTTTGCTCAGCAGGTGTTAAGGCTCCAGCGAGGTCTGTTGGACAAATGATTCATAAACATGTGCTCCTGTGCTGTACAATAGTTGAATAGAACCCCGCACAGATGGAGCCGCCCTTTTCTATTGAGGAAGTGGTATGTGTTTTTGTAAAAACTGTGATACACATGGTTTTTAGCCAAGGAGCCAGACTCTGAGAAAGTTTTTGGAATAATTTACTTATGTTGTACTGATTTGTACAGAGGGAGTGTGATGTAAATAGAGCCTTACAGCATGCTACAGCAGGGCCTGGGAGGGTCTTAATACAGGAGAACTGAGACATAGCTGGGAAGCAGGAAAAGAGTGTAGATAAACTAGTTTTGCTGGTGAATAACAGATTTCTTGTAGTTTTACAGTGATGTTAAAAACAAGGCGTGCTTACGCAAGCACGAAGGTTGTGGTTCAACTCTAAAAGGAGGTGAGCGAAGACTGACTTTGGATTCCAGCACGTTGTACATATGGTTACAGGTGTGACACTCAGGTCAGGAGACATGATATCTGCTGTAGGCATGGAGGTGGGGCTACCTAGGACCTTTGTCCAGCATTCTTAAGCTAAGATTAGTAAGCGAAATAAGGTTTCAGTGCTCTTGCACTGTGTCCCAGGATCCATCTGTTTTCTACTTACTGGAATATCTGGAAAGGATATGATCCTGCTCCACGGCTACCTTGGGAGCATCTTCTCCTCTGTCCACACACTCTGCCTGGTATCCTTTCCACACGTCAGCTTGGAGGACATTAGCGAAGAGACACAATGGGTGACCGAGAAAGAGCTTTGACTTTTGGGGGGGGACACTTCAGGTCTTGTTCAAAACACGCAGGCTCCTGCTGAATCTTGTCCTGGCGTCGTATTTACACTTTGTTGTTATCAAAGAGAGACGTCAGCAGAGACATTCATGCAGGGTTCCAAGAGGAAGGACGAGAGGCAGGTGTGGAGCGAAGAAGTGGCGTGTGTTTATTCTCATTCTTAATGAAAAGGCTGTGAAATCATCCGCTATAGAGGGTGCCGAGAATGAGAGACACTGGCATGGCATTTTCCTGAGTAACACATTGTTTGATCGCTTTTTTTTTTTTTTTTTTGGTTAATTGTACCGCTTCTTGGTTAATTGTGTTCTGTTAGCTTGAAAGCAAAGGGCAACAGAGGAAGAAAGCCCGGTTCCCACTGAGCACAGGTGAAGGCAAGCCTTTGATTATTGACTGCGGCTGGAGCCTAAGTGATTGTCACTATTTTTGACTTGCTTACTGGATTCATAATTTACATGAAAATGGCTAATAGGTGTACAGCTGCTGAGTTCCTCAGCTGGCCACTTGGTGTTTTGGAAGCTTTATTTCAGCGAATTCTGGAAATGCCTCTTCTGTCCTTGCTTCTGACTTCCTAGTTCTCCTTCCAGTATAATTACTTACTAAGAACAATGTTGCTATTTGTGATTTAAGCAGTTCAAAGTAGTGGGGCCTTATTTTGATTGGCATTGGTAGGATTTAACATATTTGTGGCATTTGTTTCTTTTTTAATTGGCCTGTATATGAAGGTGATATAATGCCTCAAGATATTTTGTACACGAAACAAATATTTACATGCAGGTGTGTATCTGGGAAGTATGAAGGAAGGGAGGAAGAAAAAGAGAGGGGAAGGGAAAGGGAGAGAGAAGAGGGGGAAGGAGAGAGGGGGAGGAAGGGAGATAGGGAAGAGGCAGAATGAGAGAGGGAGACAGAGATAGAGGGAGAGAAGAGAGAAGGAGGGAGGGACAGAGGGATGGAGAGAATTCTGATGGTTTTGGGGGGGATATTGAGCATTCATACATTGCTTCTGGTTTGCCAATTTTAATACTCCCTTTAGAAGTGTCTGATTTCAAAATCTGATACATAATAGACAGTATAGAAATAAGACTGAATAGAACAATAGATACTTCTTTAGTATGTTTCTTTTGAATATGAGAATAAGAATATATATATATGTATATATATATATATATATATATATATATATATATATATATATGTATATCTCACATACACACACACAAAACACAACGCAATCTTTTCCTGCCAATTAAGGATTAGTTGTCACCTTCATTTGTTAAAATATGCTTCCTTAGGTTTAAATGACATACCATGTTGAATCTGAACCAATGTTTATAGTATTTGAAATTGCAAAAATCTGATTTTAATAAAATTTTATCTATAAAACCATGCATTATTCAGATATCTTCCCTTCCATGGTTATTGATCATGTTACATATGTAGAATTATTTATAAATGAGATATAATACAAATGACCTAACATATCAATTATTACTTTGCTCTTATATAGAATGGAATTTGCAGCAAAAAAGAACCAAGTATGATAACAGAGTCTTTGCTTGAATAAAAGGAAAAATAGTGTTCACCCTATTGAAATGAGGGAACAGTAAAGCCATTAAACTGATAAGTTAATTATTGAACCCTAATTGGTAATGCTTATTAAATGGATATTGAAATAGAGAGTGAGATGTGTGAAGTTCAGGTTGCTGAGGGCCTGGATAGTGTGATTTGTTTGCTAGGAAATATTCATTACTTACAATTTTTGAGAAAATGGCTGGAAGCATCTTTAGACTCAATTTGAATCATTATGTTGCTATCATCAGTGTGTAGTTTTGCTTAGTGTCAAGCTCTACTCGAGAACAGCAGACTCACCCAATGATAAGAGTCAAGTATGAGCCAACAGGGAAGAACTCTCCATTTCTTCTGTAACCATCTGTCTCTGTGCTGGTGTCTTTCCTTATTACCACATCTGTTTCTATCCACACCTCTATTTCTATATGTACTTTTATATATAAACCCATATCCATATTTATATTCACTTCAATATTAATTTTTATGTCTATAGAGACATATACATGTACATTGTAATGCCCTTCCCCCAAAATTATACTATACTCACTGTTTTTACTAATCTTCTCTGGAGAGATTTTGATGTCACAACTCAAATCCCACTTCATTATGCTTCAAAGGCTCCATGTTATATTTTTTTCTAACAATATTGTAGTTGTTTAAATAAGGTATCATTACCAACAGCAATACCCCCCCCAAATATTCTTTTCCTCTGTATCAGTGTACTTACATGAATGGAAATAAACAGGATGTACTCCCACAGATAAGTTTTTCCTTTTTTGTTTTGTTTGTTTGTTTTGTTTGTTTGTTTGTTTGTTTGTTTTTCAAGACAGGGTCTCTCTGAGTACCCTTATCTGTCCTGGACTCACTTTGTAGACCAGGCTGGCCTTGAACTCACAGTGATCTGCCTACATCTGCCTCCCAACTGCTGGGACTAAAGGCGTGCACCACGTTTCTTTCTAATTTTCTCTGTTTTAAATCACTTCAGGCACATATATGGGGTTTCATTGGCAGTTGACTATGTACTTGGTTTCTTTTGATGCTCTATTCTCACTCCTCTTCCATGTTCCTAACTTGCTGCCTTCTTCCCCGAGTAGCCCCCTTTCCACTTGCATTTCACATGCAATAGACATTAAAATTCTGAAGCTACACACAGATTTACCCTTGACAGAGATTGTCAACTGCTTCTCCAAGGGAGGACTCCATCTCAATAGAGTATATACCTGTAGAGAGAGTTAACAAATCTAAGTAAAATTAGCTATTGTTCCTCAAAATAGCCAAATTAAAGATGATATTGTTGAGTAGCAATTCATAAAATGTAAAACAACAATAACAAAAACAACAAACCAAACCCGAACTCCATATTGGACACACAAACAAAATCAAATATATTTATTCACTAAAACGATATTATCATTTTGATTTTCATGTAAGTTACGTTTTCTCTCCTAAGAAAACAATACATGATAAAATAATAAATTAATAATTAAAACTTAATAAAGTACTTATGCAGGTTAAACGCCTTTGCTCTACTTAATCAGGAAGTAAGACACATGTATACACATCTATGCAGATTTTAGCAGTTCCTCAAAGTAATGATAAGAATGTTTATTCCAGCATAAGACAAAAATACAGTATTTCAGTGTAACTTGTACATTGTGTATTTTTGAAGAAATGTCAGCTGATAAAAAAAGGAAATACAAAGAAGCATTTGTACTGGTTCCACGTGGTTGGTAGATCGCAGGCTGATGGTTTTGTAAATATATACTTTGGCATATTTGCTATCTTGTCCTCCAGCATAATGTGCTTCAAATGTAAATCTGTGAATTGGAAATATCTATATTTTGTACAAGTAAGTTTTAGGCAGTGAAGCACTTCCTTTAGTTCCACAGGTGGCTTGTCATTAATGCTGCCTCTTAGGGGATGCTCAGCCTCCTGCACCTCAAGGCACTGTCTTCGTCCTATGTGGGAAACATCCTGCATCATGTCTGTATCATGTAAATTCCAGTGTTGAGAGGTAGCATTGACAGCCCCCTTCTACTGGACTCATGGAAAGCATCCATTTTCAACTTATATGCCATGTTCAGTACTTTAAATTTGCAGAGCCTCTGTCACAAAGGCTGGCAAACTGTTAAGGATCAGGAACCCGTGCTGGGAATAGTAAAGGGAAATATAAATATATTTCCCACCATATGAGTAGTTGAAAAGAAAATTGTTATTCAAAAATTCTACTGAGTGATCACTAGGTCTTTTGTATTTTTCTAAGTATTGAGATAAACTGAATCCTATGAACACCGGATTATATTTAGAAATGTGAGTATGACAGTATGATTGACAGTAGAGTTCCCTTCGAGGGCAACTTGGGGTAAAAGTAGATTTACATTGTAACATTAATGACTTTCCAATACACATTTTCTCTACCTAGGCCACTAAAGAATCAAAATGTTAGCATTTTTAAATCAATTTTAGACCTGAATCATGAATTGTAACAAAGCTTCATCAATGAACTAAATGTTCATGTATATTGCTATGTGGGTAAATAGGACAAAACCACATATTTGTACATACACACAGATGTCATATAAGCCATGTGCTTTTTTTGTGAGTACTTAAAGGTGCTTGTTAAATAATAGAATGTGGTGGCTTGCTTCCTGTCCAAATCTCTAGAGACTTACCCAGTTAAAATAACCAGAAAAATAGTATTTGCTCATGTGATAAATACAAAGTTTGTTTTTCATCTTAAAATTTATTTTTACTTCATACTTGTGGATGTTTTGCCTACATGTAGGTCTGTGCACCATGTGTGCAGTGCCCACACAGCCCAGAAAAAGGATATTGGGTCCCCTGAAGTGGGAGTTACAAATGGTTATTAGATACCACGTGGGTGCTGGGGATTGAACCCATGTCTTCTACAAGAGTAGCCAGCGCTCTTGATTGTTGCATTATCTTTCCAACCCCACATTTTCAACCTTTAAGTTTATTTGGCATATTAGTTTACTTATTCTTTGCATGCAGGAAAATCTTTCTTATTGGTATTTTAACTTGTGAAGTGATTTCTGATGTCCTATGAAGAAAAAAAAAAGTATGTTTTAGCCATGTGAGTTGTATATCAGTATGTCACAGTAACAGCAGACCCTCACACGATGCACTGCTTTGCCATCATCTGGAATAGTGAGCGGCTTATGAATACATTTCCCCATCAGGTTATTCCTTTTTTAAAAAGAGATATCTAGCACCACAAATATATTAGAGGCAGTTTCCAGCATTGTAGTTTTTCCATCTGGCCTGAGTTTTGTTGCCTCAATTTGCACATCTCCACATGAGGAACACTTCAGGAACTCAATACTCTGCTCTCCTTCAGCATGCATGTGGCATGCAGTGCAACTCGCCACCTACCAGATGTCATAGCTAAGTACCCAGGATTGTGTCATGATTCATTCAGCTTTAGACAATCTGCCTCAGAAATGCAAGGCTTTTTATAAGTTGGTAGAATTTGGCTTTTAAGTAATTCTATAAAATGCTGTCTGTTTATAATTTTAATTTTTCTTGAAATACAATACAGACTTCAGATTTTTTTTTTTCAGGTTAGCTGTTTCGTTTCCTTCCCAGTTTGAATACCTCTGCCACTGAAAAAGTAATTTAAAAATCAATACTTTAAATGAGAATGGATATGGAGGTAACTCTTGATGTTTTAAACTTTAGGTTTTGATGTCTTGGCAAATCTGGTGAAGACTGTATATCTGCCTTCCTAATGCAGGCAAGAAATTTCTGCTGCCTGGTGTTTTACATAATATTGTCATTAAACATGGTCTATCTTTAGCAGAAGAAGCAGATGATAATAAGTCAAATAGGGATGAACAGTTATTCGAAATGTGAGGAGGAACATTTGCAAATGAGTTGAACATGTTATTAGAGGTAGGACTACTACATTCAGATTAGGTTGAAGGAAATGTTTAATTCTTGGGAGTAATTATCAAAGGCATTTTCATACTAAAGCATGATCCATACTTTCCTATTTTTGGAGACTTATTTTTCTATGTTGGAATAAAGAGCCCATAGATTCTTTGCTGCAGCTGTTTCTGGCTTGATTAGTCTGAGGACTGCAACCATAAAAGGAAAAGTAGCTTAATTAAAAAATGTTAGAGCAGAATAGAATACATTTACAATAATTTCCCTTCTTTTTTTTGGCTAAATGGAAGACAGAACATCACCCTTCTCTTAAAGGAAGAAAATCAATATATATGTCTTAGCAATTACCCTTGAGGTCCAAAACTCTACGGGTGGGTGCACAAACAGAACCCATGGGTTAAAAACCACATCCCTGGGTATTCAACAAAGAAGAGGACATCTTAAGATCCCCACTTTTATTTCTGTTCCCCTTCCCTAACCAAACATTACCATTCTAACTTCCAACCTTAATCACGTAGCATTTTCACCAACTGTTATTACTTATTTCTGTTTTGAATAAAAAAAAATTTTTTTTGTCTCAAAGGTCGCCACATTGGATTCCTAATTATTTTGAGATCAATACGTCATATTGGACTGATGCCTGGGTTATTTAGGGAATGGATTTATCTGTTTAATATTTGTTCAATTCTTGTGAACTATGAGTTAAGCCATGGTGGGGGTCTTGGTCAGAACTTCTATGCTTCACTTTCCTGTGACTTTGAGAATTGATTTCCTATGTGTGTTTCTAGGACCCCTATGGGAGATAGTTTCTTATGATTATGCTATCAATTGCCTTCAGTAAGTACCTGTAATGACAGGCTATAATAAGAGAGAATACATAGTCTAAGCTAGAATAGGTAGACATTTAAAATCTGATCATATGTTGGTAAAAGTTCCCTTTTGGTGCATTTAGGAATGCATTGACTTTTTTTCAGTAGTCATAATAGGAAAAGAAACTATCTTAGCCAGAGTGTTTTGTAGCATTAATCACGAAGATCTATAATTCCACCATGATTTTGTTACCTTCCCTAGCAATTATCTCAATTGATTTAGCGTATAACCAGCCTGGTTCCATTATTGTTACTTTCCATAATGTCTGAGATGGATTGCGATCCTAATACAATTTATATCAGCAGGAATTTCCCATGAAAATGAATTGCTATCTTCAGTTCTGCCCTATCTTTGGTTAAACTTCAAAAGATCTTTGTACTGCACCATGTGAAAATAATGAAACATTTAATAATGTCTAATAATAATGAACACAGAATAAAAATAAGTGCCACCCACTGTTAAGATCCCCAGAGAACAAATTAAAGGCAAAACAAAACACACTATATAAAACTAAAGGAGGGAGTGGGACCAAACTGGACTAAACAATATAAAAATATTTTATTCATTTGGGTTAATTTACATTATAAAAATAAAGCCATCTATACTCCTTATATGAAAATAAAAAATAATACTTTGGTTTGCCAGCCACTTGTGAATTGACAGAAGAGGCTATTTGCTTTCTGTGCTTTTTAATTCTTCTCTTTTTTGGAGCTAAATTCAAACCTATAAACTGAATATGCTTTACAGAGAATTCCTTTTTTGTTTTTAGAAACATATGAGGGAATTCTATATTTTAATGGTGTGGGAACATTTTATTGATTTTCTCTTTCTTCCATGAAGAAAAATATGCGTGATATCCTTTGAGCAGCTTTGCAAGGAGCTTCCACATGTAGACCCACATGTCCAAGAAAACATCAACTTGGTTTGAATTTGCCAGTCAGAAACTAAAGCTACACTGTTTCACCTAATAGCACAAAGCCTTTTACATTACATGCTTATAACAATACTTACAGCATAAAAGAACTTTAACTATTTGCTACTAGAAAATAGACAATACCTGCCAAATTATACCCAGAAAGTATTTACCTAGGAAGAAGCGATGCACAACATTTGCCCTGTGATTCCTTTTCTTTTTTATATATATTATATTAATTTATTCATATTACATCTCAACGGTTATCCCATCCTTTGTATCCTCCCATTCCTCCCTCCCTCCCATTTTTCCCCTTACTCCCCTCCCCTATGACTGTGACTGAGGGGGACTTCCTCCCCCTTTATATGCTCATAGGGTATCAAGTCTCTTCTTGGTAGCCTGCTATTCTTCCTCTGAGTGCCACTAGGTCTCCTCATCCAGAGGACATGGTCAAATATGTGACTCTTTTTCATTTGGCCAGTGCCTCTGGTCTCATGTTCTCACAGAATGCAAGTGAAGGATGAGAAAAAAGGGGAAGCACAGCAAGGTAGACACGTGTGTTTAAAATCCACAATTAGTTTTAACAGTCAAGAGGGGAAATGGGTATGTCCGTGTTGGTGTAGACAGGTGACTCCTGCTCTCTAGAGAAGCCATATCAGCTCATAAGTCCATTCTCTTTCAATTGATTCAGAAACCCTTTGTACTTCTGCTTCCTTATGTGGAAATTGTGAGTCATACGAATACCCACTCCAAAGAGTTGCTGTGGGAATCGCTGAAGTGGGCTGTCTGGAACATACCAGAAACCCTATGGTCACTTATTATGGTCCTTGTTCTTTTGTTTCTTTGCCATGTTTTCTATCAATATCTATATACACATAGCACATATATATTCACACACTTAGAAACAGCCTTTTTAATAAAAAAAAGTACTGACTTGTTAATATTACAAAATGGATTATATGTATTGTTATAATAGTCTAAAGACCAGAGTTTATGATTGCCTCTCAAGAAGATATCTCTACCCATTTCATCTCCACCCTTTTTATTTATTTTACTCTAGGTGATGACTAACACAAATGACACAGAGAGCCCCTCTTGCTCAGATTTGTCAAAGGGACATCACCATGTGGATTAAAGAAATTGAGAATATCAGGTTACAACACTCATTCCTCTGTAGTCTCCATTCGGGGATGTTGTTGTTGACTGGGTTCTGTGAAACCATTCCTCTTTTTTCTGTCTCTTTGAACTCTAACTCTTTTCACCATCTCACCTTTCAGTTTAGTAGTTGACAAAACCAACTCCTGTGGCTCCAGTGTGGAGTGTGGCTAAATGTGTCTTCTTATGCATGCTTAAATCTATTTTAAATAACTTTCCTCAGAGACCTTGTTGGAATATATAATTTCTTTCTACCTTGGTTATTGTCTTGGTCAGGGTTTTATTGCTGCAAGAAAACACTGTGAACCAAAAAGCAAGTTGGGGAGGAAAGGGTTTATTTGGTTTACACTTCCACATTATAATCCATCATTGAAGGAAGTCAAGACAGGAGCTCAGGCACAGCCGGAACCTGGAGACCAGAACTGATATAGAGGCCTTGGAGGGTGCTGCTTACTGGCTTTCTCCCCATGGCTCGCTCAGCCTGTTTTCTTATAAACGCAGGACTACCAGTCCAGGGATGGTCCCACCCACACTGGGCTGTCCCTCCCTCATTGATCACTAACTGAGAAAATGCCTTACAGCTGGATCTTATGCAGGCATTTCTTCAACTTAGGCTCATTTCTTTCTGATCACTCTAGCTTGTATAAAGTTCACACACACACACACACACACACACACACACACACACACACACAAACCATCCAGTACAATTGTGACTGAGACATAGTCTATTTTAAAAATGATTTAATATCTTATCTTTTATAATATCCCATGAAAGTTATACAAGCTCTTGTGAAATAATAATGAATCCATATACATCCCAGGTGGATAGTAGAGAAAAGTATAATCAATACATTACACACTTCTGTGAAATCCAGAGGAACTGTGGACCATGTACAAGTGACCTGCAAAGCAATTAATTCTCCCTACTTTCAAACAAATGTTAACAATAATCTATACACTGTGATCCCTTATCAACTTGACACACAAACATATCATTGTTAAGCCATAACCTTTTCTTTCTTGTTCACCCCCAAATCACACATGAATATCAACAATATAATATAAACATCCAAATTTTAAAAATCCCACAGCCTAAAAATTCAAACACTTAAAACCTCAGCCTCTTAAAATATTCAGTCTCTTTTAAAACCCAAACTCTTTGTAAAATTTCACAATCTCTTTAAAAGTTCAAAGTCTTTCAACTGTGGACTCCTTTGAAAATAAGTTATAGTGCTTTTGGTTCAGGAGGAAAGAACCATGGCACATTCATAATCTAAACAAAGCAAAGCCAGCCCACAAAATGTACATAATTCAATGCCTGGGATTCACTTTTGACATGCTGGGCTCCTCCACAGGGCTTGGGCTCCTTCTCTGGCTTTGTCTGCTGCAGCACACACAGCTTGTCTTAAAGGGTCCACCGGGCTCCACTCCACCACTGCTGCTGTTCTTGGTGGTCATCCCATGGTATTATCATTTTCCAAATGTTGGGGTCTCTTGCTGCAACTGGGATGCACTTCTACCAGTAACTCCTCCTCGACTTTCTTCAGAGGCTCCACCCTAGCCACACAGTGCCAAGCCCTAGCCGTTTTCCCTGACCCCTTCATACCCTCAAAACCGGTAGGTACCATCTGGGTGATTTTTATACTATAAGTGTGACTGCCAGCATGAGGTACAGCAGTGGCTGGCTCTACATCACAGCTTCTGTGTGCAGACCCTGAGGAAATGCTTCCCAGAACTTTTCCCCTCAGTGATGCTGCTCTCTTCTTAATCACAACTGATTCTTCAGCCTTGGATGATCAGCCTCCATTATTCCAGCAAAACAAAGGTTTCACTTTTTCAGTTCTGGTAGCTTGTAAATCCCAGCTGATAATTCATCCTAGCTAACAGAACCACAGATTTTTTTTTTAAACTCAAAATAGAAAATGGACATGGTAGAGTCATTAAGGAACTCTTAACCTTCTCTCTGGAGCATCACAAGCCACGACTCCATAATCTTCATTCCTCTCAAAGTATCTTCTAAACTCCCACAGAACGTCTCACCAAGTTTTGATCATGTAATAGGTTTTCAAGCTCAAATTTGCAAAGTGTGCCTACAATCTCCCCCACCTCACGCCCCATGCCCCAAAAACACATGGTCATGTCTGTCACAGCAACACACCCCACTTCTGGTACCAATTTCATTCCTAATTACAGTTCCTACTGCTATGATGAAATATCATAATCAAAGCAACTTGGGGAGGAAAAGATTTATTTGGCTTGTGCTTCCAAATCACTGGTCATCATTAAAGGAAGCCAGGACAGGAACTCAAATAGGTCAGGAACCTAGACTTAGGAGCTGATACAGAGGCCATGAATGGGTGGCTGCTTACTGGCTTCTTTACCATGGCTTGCTTAGCTTGCCTTATTATAGACCCTTGGACCACCTGCCCAGGGATAGCACCACCCACAATGAGCCTGACCTCCCATAAGTCACTAATTAAGATAATTCCCTATAGCCAGGCATTTTCTCAACTGTGGCCCCCTCTCTTCAGACAATGCTGGCTTCTGTCATGTTGACATAATGACATAAAGCCACAGAGAATACAGAGACTAGTTTAAGGGGTAACCATGGGAGATAGGCCCCAAGCTACTAACATTTGAAGTAGTCCCACCATTTTGATGGGATTCAAAAGCAAAAATGGTGAAATGTGGCCATTTGAATGAAAAAGCCCTCATCATATTTTAATGCTTGGTTTCCATTTGGTAGAACTATTTGGTAAAGATCAGAAGGTGTAGCCTTGTTAGAGAAGGTGTGCCACTGAGGTGGGCTTCAAGGTTTCAAAAGCCCGTGCCATGCCCAGTAGCTCCCTCTGCCTTATATTTGTGTATTAGATGTGAGCTCTCAGCTATTGCTCCAGAGTATGCCTGCCTGCCTGCCTGTGTGCTGTTATACTCCTCAGCACGATGGCCATGGACTCATTCTCTGGAATTGTAGTCCTCAATAAACTCTTTCTTCTCTAAGGTGTCTTGGTCATGGTATCTTATCACTGCACTAAGACAGTAACTATGATATGAACATCACTGTATTAAGAAGGTGTTTGCTTGAAGTGATACCTAGAGTGGCTTTTATAGTCCAGTTGATAGGACGTCCCCACAGGGGAACAGTAGATTAAAAAGACATCTGTCTGGGATGGCTCTGGTAACCTTGTACCCGTGTTCTTATTTATAAAATAGACAGCCTTTGGAAATACTGCTTTCTTATTCCTGGTCACTAGGAAATCAATTTATACAGTGCCACAGAGTGAAAATAATAGAAAAAGGTTGAAAATGCATCATTCAGACAAATATAAAATTATCTCTTTTTTTTGTTTGTTTGTTTACTTAAAACTAGATTTAGGCATAATCTGAATATCTATGTCTCCATGAAAACAAAATTCTGAGAAAAAAACCCAAGACTTTCAAAATCAACTGAAAATTCATAGTACCTCCAGAAGTCAAGAATGAATTTTTAAAATATAAGTATGTGTGTGTGTGTCTGTGTGTGTGTGTGCGCACAAGTGTGTGTGTGTGTGTGCATGTGTGTGTGTGTGTGTGTGTGTGTGTGTGTGATGGTTACAGTCCCAAAGAACAACAAGGTACTGGGCACATGATGTTTACTGTTCTTTAATTTATGAACCTAGTTTCAAATTGCATTTTTCTTTGGAAAAAGTACACAATAGAAAATACAGAATTTCTGGTTTACAGTTATTTACATTTTAAAGGGATGATACAAACAAAAATAAAATTTCTTTTATATAGTAAATGTAAAGAATTGTTAGCATTAGTGAAAATTAGTTTATTTCTTTCAGTTACAACAGCAGTTTAAAACAATTGCCAACCTAATTTAAAAAAAAAAAAAACACTCTGGTACATGTGGTCATTTTAAAATAGCTTAGACACTTCTGGATTTAAACATGGTTTAAATATGGCTTGAAGTAGTATAATTTATTATGAACTTATTTTTAAACCAAGTTAATATTATGGTATTTTAGCAAACCAAACCAAGGCAAGAACAAAAACAAACACAGGACATAAAATGGGGCTTTAGTGGTGGAAAGAAGAATCTAAAAAAGCAAAGAAACTAGACAGTGCTTTGTTGTCTGAGTCACACGGCTAATATCAGTCACACAGTGCTTTTGCAAAATGCGTGATATGTACATTATTTATAAACCACCATACTTTAGGGGTGCGGGAACAAAAGCTGTTTATAAATTAGCGTATCTAGGGAGGAGACTTATATCTCTGAGAAGCAGAAGACTTAGTTCTCGTCTGAGCCCCTGTAAAGTGACCCCTCCGGACGTCAACAATACCGTTTACTTTTCTAAGGACAAGCAGCTCAGCATATTTATTTATCCTTGGTTGGTGATAACTCTAGACCCTAAAGTAGGTTGGTGTCCTGTTTCCTGAGCTGTCTTCAGAGAGATTGACTTGATAGGAAACTTTAAAAACTGTTTCTCCAACAAAAGAAGTGGCTATGGTTTGGGTTTTATTAGGCCCCCAAATATCCACTCGCTTTTAGGCTCAGGAGAGAATACTGGGATTTTGTTAAGTCCTAAGTCAGGAAGTGAATTCATTTACTGGCCTAAATGGATGAAAAGAAAAGATTTCAAAAGAATGTGAGTATACGGTTTTAAAATGTAGTCTGTACATACAAATTTTTCAAAACAAACAAATCATATTGTGGTAAAATATTCATAACAGTTTTACCATTTTAACCGTTTTTAAGCACACTGCTCAGTGGCACTTGGTACCCTTACATGACTGTGCACCTGCCTCTCTCAGGTCTTTTAATGCTGCAGAATAGAAACCATGGCCATTAAGCAGCTTTTCTTTTACCCTCCTCTCCCCGACCACGCCAACAAGCTACTTTCTGTAGTTGTGAGTCTGATTCCTCTGTGGGCCTCATGTAAATAGAATTCAAGAGACTTTGTTCATTGGTGCCCATCTTTTTACACTTAGAATGGTGTCATCCAGTTCCACACCTAGTGTACTCATAGCTTTTTAAAGGCTAGAAAATAGTACTTAGGTGTATGCATCCTTCTGTGTTTATTCTTCAGCTGACATCTTAGTGTCTCTATAGCTATGACGAAACACCATGACCAAAAACAAGTTGGGGAGGGGAGGGTTTATTTGGATCACACTTCCATATCATAAGCTATCCCTGAAGGAAGGCAGGAAGGGAGCTCAAACAGGGCAGGAACCTGGAGGCAGGAGCTGGTGCAGAGGCCTCGGAACGGATTCTGTTTATTGGCTTGCTGCTCGGGGTTTGCTCAGCTTGTTTTCTTATAGAACCCGGGAGCACAAGCCCAGGGATGGCATCATCCACAATGGGCGGAGCCTCTCCACCCCCCCCCCCTCAACCTCGATAAATCACTAGTTAAGAAAGGTCGATTACTTCCCCCTGGCAAGACTACCTTGCCAGGCCACAGGGTAAGAGGACCCACTCAGTCCTGATATGACTTAATGAGCCAGAGTGGATGGGAAGGGGGGCTCACTTTCTGCCATTTTCTGAGGAATAGGGGATCAGGGACAGGGAGGGGGAAAGGGTGAAACTGGGAAGTGAGGAGGGATGGCCCTATGACCAGGGTATAAAGTGAATAAATAAGTGTATATAAAAAAGAAAATTTACAGACAAACAAACAAACAAGGAAAATGTTTTGCAGCTGGATCTTTTGGAGGCTTTTTCTCAATTGAAGTTCCCTCCTTTCAGATAACTCTAGCTTGAGTCAAGCTGACATAAGACTTGCCAGCACAGTTTGTCTGTTTCCACTTTGGGGAACATTGCTGCTGTGGACATCCGTCAGTGTGAAATATTTGTCCAAGTCTCTGCTTCCATTTCATCTGTGTATGCATCTCGAAGTAAAATTGCTGGTAATTGTCTTAATTCTATTGGAAAATTGCCATTCAATGAATGAACTATTTTATGTCATCACAAGAGATGCCCCCAGGCTGAATTTCTCTGCTCCATACCTTTACTCACGTACTTCCTCCTTTTCTTCTTATGATTGACATGACAAATCACCATGTTCCTTAATTGGCTATACTGAGAATCTGAAAAGAAAAGAATTTCAAAGTTTAAGTTTCAAAGAATGCTGGACCCAAAACTGAAAATTCTTTTAAAATTCCTATGGGCAAGCTACAATTGCTACAATTGCTTTACGTTTAAAAGGGGGACTTATGATGACTACATAGTAAGTAAATAATTAATTCATCCATTTATAGATAAAAGAGCATCCTAACTACTATTTTAAATAAAACAATGAAAAATTATTTTTTATTCCTTATAAACGACTAGCTTTCTATGTAATTATCAAATTAATCATGTGGGCAGCAGATTTTGATCAGAAAAAAAGTATGCAAAATTGTGAAGACAATGTGAATATCAAAAGAAACCGAACTATCAAATAAACACATTTTGATACTGATTTGAGTATTTAGAAATGCCAAAGAAATGCAGTTTACATTTTTAAACACATTTTTTTTTTTAAGGAAGAATGGATTTTTAAAAAGCTGTGGAGTGAGCTAGTTTTCTCATTCCATAGGTCTTTATTAATCTTATAGATAAATAATTGGGGATGGGGAGAAGGGCACAGCTGGCAAGAACCTAAAGAGCAGTGTTTAAAGCAAAGAGTGTAGTCTGTTTGGAAACAGATGGGCTGTAAAAGTCAAGCTCTGAGATGGAGTATCTGCAGGAATTTTGCTGGTTGGATGCAAGCGGGTTATTCTTTTCCTCAGAGTCTTTCCACTTGATCAGAGAGAACTCTGTGCCGATATTCCTGGAGCTCATGACCCTGCTGCTGCCAGCCGAGGAGTTTCAGCGATTTTCTCTGAAAAGTAGTTTCATACTTCCTTTTCCAAGACAGTAAATTACCCAAACAAAAGTAACATGTGTAGTTTGCTGGAGGCCATATAAAGAAAGAGAGAAATGTGTCTGCACAGCAACAAAAGACTGTGGCTTTATTGGCAACACCATCAAAGCTAATCCATTTGCTTGCCAAGCCAGTGTGAATCCATTGCAAGATGTGTCAAATCTGTTAGAGAAATGATTTTCCTGGAGCACCCACTTGCAGACTGTAGCTCTTTCTCCAAGCCTGGGCTCGAGAGCAGGGCTGCTTCCTCTTCCACGGTCCTCTCTTTCAGAAGTCACATGTGTAACTAACAACTTCCATTCTTGTTGGCCAGTATTTTCTTTTCCTATCAAATTACTGAAAAGATTTACTCTGGAAGCCCTTTCCTCGCTGCTGTCTTATTAACAGCCACTTTGGAGCTTAATGAGATGGTAAGTTAAGGAATGCGTCTCTGCTCTGTTACTTTGAACCATGTTAATCTACCTACAGGAAATGTTCAAAGGCTGATGGAAAGGTATTTTGGAGAATTAAAAGAATATATTCCAAATTAGAGAAATTGTGCTTCTCTCTTATGATAATGCATTCTAAGTCTGTGTAGACGAGGCACTGCGAATCCACAGCCATCTTCTTTAGCTTCCATTCAAGATGTTGCTGTATTTCTTAAACTTTCATTTAAAGACAACGAGGAGCTTAAGGCAAAGCTCCTTTCCTTATGAAGATAAACCTTTATAGTGCAGCCCACTGGACACCTTGTTATCTCTGGCTCAGCCTGCAGCCAGCTGCAAGGGCAGAAGCAGGCAGTAGCCGTAAGAGCACAAAGTCCTAGAGAAGATCTTGTTTTTGAGACTGAATGTACAGGTTTGGACAGGTTCATTCAGGGTCTTCTACTATCATTTTGCTCTTAAATTTATAATTTCCTTAAGAAATATAGCTGATGATCAGAGTTCCAGAGAATTAGCAGGACTCTCAGTCACTTAGCTTTCAGCTCATACGATGCATTTAAAGTATTTCTTACCTGAATATTGTGAAGATAGGCTCAAATAATTTCTCTGGTTTTCATATCTTCATTTTTCTTAGAGATCCCTCAACATGTAACAGTTGTGTGTTATGTGTTACATTAGACTATAAAATCCAGGTAGAATAAAACATTTTTTTCCCCCATGTCAGGTACTACCAGCACATTTCATTTCTGAAGGCTATCTAAGTAACAAGGATAGCAAATGTTCATTTAGACATTTTCCTCTTTGTGTGAGACTCTGGCCTTCAAAGCCAGGAAGGAAAGCAAGAAGCCACTGAAGCACAGGGGAAATTCTAGGCATTAATTTTATTTCACTCATTTTGTTATGCATTTAAAGTATATACAACACACCATTACATTTCTATCTTGAATGGGCATTTTAAGTATATATCTTGGAAATACACTGTATAAAGAGGTTTGAAGACTTTTTCCTTAAGCAGTACTGAAATCATCTCATCCTGGAGAAATAAAAATACAGAACACAGGAAAGATTTGTTTTATAGTCCAAAAGCCATATTTCACTGCCTATATGAAGTGGGCACTTAATAATAGCTGAATAGTTTTCTATGGCTCAAAATTTTCTTTTGATTATCTATGCTACAAGAGAGTTGAACTTCTATAAATATTGTCTTCATATTTTCAATTATTTGTGTTTAAAAACATTCAGTTTATAAACATGTAGATACATTTGTTTTGAAAGGAAGCTATTTTTAAAAGAGAGAAAATGTGTATAAGTTTAGAAAAAAAAATTACCACATTAAAAAAATGTCCTGTCCTCTTTGTGTGTCTGTTAATCTAGTCTCCCTAAGATTTTTACATTTAAACAGACTCAAAGAAGTGACAGAAAAGAAAATTTTTTTGTGTGTCACATGAAAGCACAAGCAAGGACTGTCCAGGAAGGAGGAAAGAGAAGGCGGTATAAGGAGCTGGAGGGACAGTGAGGGAGGGAGATGAGTAAGAACAATGTGTGAAAACGCCACAATGAAACACCACTTTGAATATTAACACTAATAGATTGTAAATTTGTAAATACATATATTATTCTTGACCATTCCTATTTTACTTAACTTGTATGCCTTAATTCATTTCCTCCCGATATTTATCGTAAAAATAAGCACAATTCTGGTGTTCTTATAATAAAAATTCTGCTTAATAGGTCAGTATTATTTCAGGTTCTCTGGCTCAGTAGTTCACTTTGCTTTTCACACAGTCTATAAATTACTCCCAGTGTAATCACTGACTCCACATGTTGGTTTTAGCCGACATAGAAGATTAGTTAATTAATGCAGCAGCATAAGTAATTACAGTCAAGGCAATGGGAGCACAGTAACACCCCGAGCCAGATATTTTTATTCATCACCACACTTGATCATTAACTGATTCCTATAAGGTAAGTAGTATTAAACTTAACTCGTTACTTGAGGAAACTTGATTTAATGACTTGAAATTGAAGTTTCTCAAGTCCACACGGCTTGCAAAGGGAAGTGCAGAGGCAAGCGCCATTCTGCATGACATCTGGGTCCATCTGCACAGGGTCCCACCCATGGAAACAGAAAACCATGCATTAACAGTAGGAAGAGGACCACACCAGCTACTGGGATGCAGTGGATGTTCTGATTGAGCAATGACGAATTCTAGCAGAAGTCAGAGGGATAAGCAAGTGAATTTGCCATTAAAGAATTTTGCCCAATGGAGGAGACAATGAAGCAAGACATTTCTTACCACGTTTCACTGATTTAATTCTAGTATCGCATGATGGAATGATGGCACCGTCAGCTGGTGACTGCTTTGATCACTGGGGAGGATATGAGTACATAGCTGCTCCAATGCACTCCCTCCTTACTTTTGGTGAATATGACACAAAAGAGGCCCCCAACATAAAGAGGTGGAAAACGCCTTTTCATTTCCTGGCTCAGGCAACAGCCTTGAGATTAGAACCAGAGCACCCTGAATAGGGACTAGTATCCAGAGATGGCTTAGAACTTAGCCCTTAGAGAGCCTCGAGGATACATAGAGCGGATAACAGAGCAGCTTCAGACAAGATTCTGAGCCAGTATTGGGTGGTGAGGTTATTATAGTCTACTTCCTAAGGCAAGGAATTTATGAGGAGACATGAAATTTGAGGGATTTCCTCCCAGGGTGTCAATGGGACAAGACACCATGCCCGTTGCTCCCCTCCTTATATGTTTGGCATAGAAAGCTTAACTTCCAGTTTGGGGGAGGGAATTTTAATGTGACTTGAGAGTGTTAATAACCACACCCAAGTCACAATGACCTGGGAAAGACTGCCAAGAATCACAGAGAAGTAAAGAGGTGCTAGGAAAAAAAGACTTGTTATGTATTTTTAAAAATGTAAATATGAAGAGCTGTGGAGACATATGGATACCGTGACAAAAAATCTCTTTATGGATGAATGTCTTCACTGCACACTGCAGTGGATATGAAGCTACTCATTGCCCACATCTGAAGCTGTCATTCAAAACAATACCAGCATTTAAAGCACCAGGAAGAAATATGATATTAAAACACTAAGCAAACTAGACAATGTGTTCAGAGGTCATGCACTGAGCACGTAGTATGTTAACATTAGAAATGTAATAGCACTCGAATGAAGTCAATGGATAAAAAACAACAAAATTAAACAGGCAACAAAAAGCATTTCATAAGACTAAAGGTAAAAGATTATGTAATAAAAAGCCAGTTTGAGCTCAGCAATGTTGAATGCTAACTAATACGACTTGCCAAAATTCCAAAAAAGGGAAAGAGAGTGAGAAAACAAAATGTACTTTGTAGAGATATCAGTATGACAGCAAATAACTATAGTCGTAAAAGAACATTTTACTATTTGGAATAAATGACAGGTGCTTATATATTAAGCAAAATGGATTATTATGCAAGTTTAATGTTTTTAGCATTTGTGGATAACGCTTACACGGAGAAAAATTGTTTGTGGAAACAATGCACACTTCCTTTTGTAGTAACAGTAATTATAGTAGAGCATGTTGCCTGAAAAACCATGACCAAGTATGTATGACTGTGTATGTACACACATTTGTATTCATGTATGATTGTATAATATGAGAAGACTATTAAGCTGTACACATGGATATGCCAGATTCTTGACCTTTTATTATCTTAGGGGAAAGAAAGCAAAGGAAATACTAAAAGGAGAACGAGTAAAATATTATCTTAAGAAAGCTCTGCCATTCATGACATGTCTCCACCTAACTCTTCAAAGTGAAACCATCTATGTGTGTGTCTATATGAAAAAGCTAAAAAATATTACAAGAAAAATATTTCTGGTAGATAACTGTGTTAGAATAAATGTTCTAAAAAGGATCAAATATATTCTAAATATCTTAATTTTATCCTTTCCTTTGGGTCGTGAGCTTGTCAAAAATTTACCTTTAGATTAGCACAACTGCTCACACAGAAATTTAAATGGAACTGAGCTCAGAGTGCAGCCACATTAGCGCTTCATCTTGGGAACTCTAACTGAAGGATAGTCCTCTTGAAAACAGAATGTGGGTGCTAAGTGAAGGAAATGAAGGCTTTTGTGGAGTTCTTTCACTTAGACAATGATGAGAATGTTCCATGCTCATTACTAGCACCTTACGGTCAGGAAGGAAGCAGGTGGCCTGAGGCTCTGTAAGAGTCCAACTGTTGAGTTTTAAACTGGATCAGAATGAAACATTATATTCAGAGGAGCCTGATGTAATCCTCACCTGGGATCTGGGTTCTTGTCTGCAACTAGATTTTTTTTTTTTAATTAAGTTTATTTAGTTATTCACTTACATGCCAAACACAGCCCCTTCCTTCCTTTCCTCCTGGTCCCACCCTCCCATCCTCTTTGCCGATTCTTTTGCCCTCTCTTTCTTCTCAGAAAAGGGGAGCACCTCCCCCCCCAGAGCCTCATCAACCCACCATGGCATATCTAGTCTCATCAGGACTAAGTGCATCCTCATCCCCTGAGGCCACACAAGGCAGCACAACCAGGGAGAAGTGATACCAAAGCAGGCAACAGAGTCCATGTCAGAGACAGCCCCTGCTCCACTTGTTAGGGGACCCACATGAAGACCAAGCTACCCATCAGTTAAATATGTGCAGGGAGCCCAGGTCCAGATCATGCATGTTCTTTGGTTGGTGTGTCAGTCTCTGTTAAACACCATGGAATTATGTTTCCAGCTTGGTATATGATGATGGCCAGCTTAGTTATTGATATTCAAGACTAGTATCATTTCTTCCTCTATTTGAATGGAACATCTATCCCCTTATCTGTCCATCTTATACTTATGTCATGCATCTATGAGAAAACTGGCTACATTCATGTATTTACACATTGACTGGTGAGTGCTTACCACAGACTAGCTATTTGCTCAGTGCTCATGCTGTGTAAACTTACATTGGGACAAGCGGGTATTTGTTGTTGTTTTGTTTTCAAAGGAAAATACATGTACTCTCTGGAGAAGCATCAAGACATCTGTGCCTACCTTTATAAAAGTAGTCATTTTCTATAAACAGATCTACAAGGGATATGCTAGAGAAAGAACTACTGCAGTGTGGTAGAGTACCTTGTGCCACGTTCTTTAGAACAAGTACTATAGGAAGGTTCTAGTGCATTCGGTGGTATCAGCCCAGCTTGCCCATAATCACTCTGACTTCAATGCAGAAGAAGGGCTTCTATGCGCGGCATAAAATCCAATTGATTTTTATGAAGTAAGATGCGATGAAGAAGAAATGCATTAAGTGTACCGTATCACAATAATTCCACTTTGTAAGCTAAATGGCTTTTGGAACATTGTTGAAAATGCTGTCACTATTCTGTGCATACATAAAAGAGAAAGATAAGGCCAATAATTTAAAAGTCAATGTTATTTCCATTCAAAGACTTTTTCTCAATTAACATAGCATTTTTCCTCTGTGTCAGTTAAAAACAAAATCTAAAATAACTTTATATGATATCATCAGACACAGAACAACGTAAATGTTATATTGAATGTACAGATTTTCCTTACTGAATTTTATTGAATTTTTGGAGTGTTACTATCCTTAACTACTATTCAATGTACCTTCTAAATTCTATTATACATTTTAACGATACATTATTATTTGGGGTTTATTTCTCAATAGCTTTTTAGTTTTTTAATTTTTAATTTATTCACTTTACATCCCGATTGTAGCCCCCCTCCTTTGACACCTCCTGGCTCTACCCTCCCTCACTCATCTCTACTCCCTCTTCCCCTAGTCTCCAGAAAGGGTTGCCATCCTCCCCTGTCATCTGACCTCAGCCTAACAAGTTTCATCTAGACTGCCTGCATCTTCTTCCTCTGAGGTCTGAAAAAGCTGCCCTGCCATGGGGAAGTGATCAGTGAGTGGGCACCAGAGTTCATGTCAGAGGAATTCCCTAGTCCCCATATTATGAGATCCACAAGGAGACTGTGCTGCCCATCGACTACATCTGAGCAGAGGGTCTAGGCCCTCACCATGCCTGGTTCTTGGTTGGTGCATCAGTCTCTGCAGCATCCCCCTCCTCTGCCTGGATTTGTTTTCTTCATTGGTCTCTTTATGGAGCTCTTGTCCCCTCCCCATCCTTTTATCCCCCACTCTTCCATAAGACTCCCTGTGCTCCGCCCCAGCGTTCAGTCATGAGTCTCGGCATCTGATTGGACCTCCTACTGGGTGGAGTCTTTCAGAGGACCTCTATGTTAGCCTCCCATTCTGTTCCTTCTCTTCAACTGCTTCCCATGTCTATTCTATTTGTCCTTCTGAATGAGAATTAAGCATCCTCCCTAGGGTCCTCCTTGATATTTAGCTTCTTTAGGTCTGTATATTGTAGTGTGGTTACCCTGTATTATGTGGCTAATATCATAATATATATCATGTGTGTCTTTCTGTGTCTGAGTTATCTTACTTAGGATGATCATTCCTAGTTCCATCCATTTGCCTGCAAATGTCAAGATTTCTGTGTTTTTTTAATAGCCAAGCAGTATTCCATTGTGTAAATGTACTACAGTTTCTTTATCCATTCTTCAGTTGAGGGACATCTAGGTTGTTTCCATATTCTGGCTAGTATGAATAAAGCTACTATGAACATAGTTGAGCAAATGTCCTTGTTGTTTGGTAGAGCATCTTTCCGGTATATGCCCAGGAGCGATATAGTTGGGTCTTGAGGTAAAGTTATTCCCTGTTTTCTGAGAAAGTAGCAGATTGATTTCCAAAGTGTTTTTTTTTTTTTTTTTTTTTTTTTTACCAGTTTGCACTCCTACCAGCAATGGAGGAGTGTTCTCCTTTCTCCACATCCTTGCCAGCATGTGCTGTCACTTGTGGTTTTGCTCTTAGCTATTCTCATAGATGTAAGATAGAATCTCAGAGTCGTTTTGATTTACATTTTCCTGATGACTAGAGACATTAAGCATTTCTTTTTTTTTTACCTTTTTTTTAAGATTTATTTATTATTATATATACAGTGCTCTACCTGCATGTACACCTGCAGGCCAGAAGAGGACATCAGATCACATTATAGATGGGTGTGAACCACCATGTGGTTGCTGGGAACTGAACTCAGGACATCTGGAGGTACAGTCAGTGCCCTTAACCTTTGAGCCATCTCTCCAGCCCCCTCATGTTTCTACCTTTGCACAGATATTTTTAGATCAGTTGTCACAGCTTAATAGAGCAGAAAGTAGAGAATGTCCTTATTTATGCCCTCCACCCTCTACACACGGCCTCCTCTTCTGTTAAAATCAGTGAACTCACACTGACACTTTGTAATCACAAGGATGGCTTATGTTAGGGCTGCCTTTGGTGTCTAAATTCTGTGGGTTTCCACATAGACACACTCACAGTGGCACGCACCCACCATGAGTGTACTGTACAGTAGTCTTACTGGCTTGGAAACCTGTGGTCAACTGTTTATCCCTCCCGTGTGTTCGGGTTGGCTTCTTTCACTTGGTAATGTCTACTGTAGTTTCCTCCACGTCTTTTCATGGTTTCATAGCACATTTCTTTTCAGTGCCGAGAATGACTCCATTTTCTGGAGATACCAGTTTATTTGACCACTAAAAGACATCAAGGGGGCTGGCGGGATGGCTCAGTGCTTAAGAGCACTGGCTGCATTAAGCATTTCTTTAAGTGTTATTCAGCCACTCAATATTCCTCTGTTGAGAATTCCCTGTTTAGTTCTATCCCATTTTTAAATTGAATTATTTGGTTTGGAAGTATTTAATTTTTTGAGTTCTTTATATATTTTAGATATTAACCCTCTGTCAGATGTAGGGTTGGCAAAAATTTTTTTCCAGTCTGTAAGCTGTCGTTTTGTTCTGTTGACAGTTTCCTTTGCCTTATAGAAGCTTTTCCGTTTCCTGTGGTCCCATTTATTAATGGTTGATCTTTATATCTCAATAACTTTAATATTTTATATCTTATAGTTTTAATCTAAAACACTTCCCTGAATGCTAATAGACACTGGATTAGGAGAGCATAGAAGATGAAAAGGCAGGTGGTCATCCTCCTGTCAACCATTCATGCGCCCACTCAGCCGACTGTTAGCCCAGTTTCCCCACCTGAACAATGATCCTCCAATGGTCCTATGGAAATATTTTTGAGAGCTACTGAAAAGTAGTTAAGATTATGGCTAACACAGTGAAATGACAGACTTGGTTTTGTATTTGTCATGTAGATACTAAGTAGGGAGACAATTGAGTGAAAGTAGGAATGTATATATATATATATATATATATATATATATATAGAGAGAGAGAGAGAGAGAGAGAGAGAGAGAGAGAGAGAGAGACTACATTATAATTATGCAATTTCTCCCTTCACATTCATCCAAGCTCTCCAGTATACCCCCCCCTCGCTGTCTTTCAAATCCATAGCCTCTAATTTCCTTAATTATTATTATGTAGATATATGCATATACATAAATACAATTTGTACAGTATGTCAGTGTTACTTGTATGTATGTTTCTATAATGTCTCACCAGCATGATGGCCTAAACATGAGCTGAGCAAGGTCAACAGCAATTGATGTGCTAACATGGACAGGTTAAGGCTGTGTAGAGTGGTAAAGCCGGTCAGGCCTCACCCTACACAGAGAACTACAGGCGAGCAATGGATGCTGAGAGTGGGGAGAAACAGTCTTCCCTAGGGAAAAGCACACTGACTTGGTTACTCAGTACCAAATGGACAGCCCTGTAAACATACAAATTACACTGTACTATCTGGACAGAGAGGTGTTTGCTTCAAATGACATTTCCTTGTCATTTACATATCCATGTAAAACAGAGCTTCTGGACACAGTTAGGAAGAGATTTCTGATAATATCTTAACATACAGACCCATGCACGTGCACACACATGCACTTTTGTATGCATACACACATGCATATGCATATCCATATATACACATATATAAGCAGGTATATACACATGCATATATATAATATATATTTGAAAGCTTCTGAAAATATATTTATTAAAGTAAGGATTTACATGTCTAACATGAGGATTCCAAAGATTTCTTTTCATAGTAATGTAGAGGCAGGCCCAGGTCCTCCTCGTTTTCCCTAGCAGCCTCTTGCAGCCTTTCCTTCCAGCCCATCTCTATTCCTTTGTTCTTCCTTCTGACCAACAGAACAACCTTCTCTCATGGAACCTACAGGCACCATACTTGGCTAGAACCCAGAGTAGGCAAGAGCAATCAAAGAATAGAACACCCAATTGGCAAGAACAAGACCAGATGGCTACACCAATAAGCACTTTAAACACTATATCTGCAGATGCCTAGACCCCAGTACAAAAACAAAGACATGAATGGCCAAGACAGCATGCCTCCTCCAGAGGCCAGCAATCCTATTGCACCAGGCCTTCTGAAAAGTGATTTAGCTGAAGCATAACATAAGGACTACAAAATGTCAATTATGAATATGTTCAAGGGCCTGAAAGAGGAAATAAATACGAAATACCTTAGCGAAGACTGTGAAAACACAGTTGAATGAAATAATTAAAACATTTCAAGATATAAATGCAGATTTTAATGAAGAAAAAGATTAGAATAAAAGTGGAAGTGAAAACTTCAGGCTATCAAACAAGAAGCCCAGAGGTAAGCCTCACCAAAAGATTACAGAACATGAAAAAGAGAATCTCAGGTCTTGCAGTCTTCAATCTTAAAAAAAAAAATACAGGCATGAAATAGCTCAGAAATCTTGAACACTATGGAAAAACCAATCTTACAAGTGATAGCTTTAGAGGAAAAAAACTCAATGTAAATTTTTGAACAAAATAATAGAAGGTGTTTGAAACTGCCCCCCCCCCAAAAAAAACCAGATGCCTATGAAGGTACAGGGGGCACACAAAACACCAATGAGAATAAATTCCCTATAATACGTAAGAATAATAACACTAACTGTACAGAACCAAAAAAAGATATTAAAAGCTATAGGGGGAAAAACAAATCACACACAAAAGCAGGTCCATTTAAATAACACCTGGAGACTCTGAAAGCCAAAGGGATGGATGTTTTCAAGTTCTAAGAGACAAAATGTCATTCACTGCAGACTACCACACCTCACAAAACTATCAGTGGACAAAAGCATTTCATATTGAAAATAAACTTAAGCAGTACTTATCTACAAATACATCTTTACAGAAGGCATTGGGAGGTACAACTTGAGTCTGAAGAGAAGGTTAATTACCCTCAAGTGGTCATAAGCAATAAGTAACCCCAGAACACTTAATCAAAAAAGAGGGGACCCAAACCAACACAACAAAATAACAGGGATTGAATACTGCTCTTTAAAAACTCTCAACAAGATGGCTCAGTGGTTAAGAGCACTGGCTGTCTCCCAGAGGATCCAGGTTCAATTCCCAGCGCCTACATGGCTGCTCCCACCTATCTGTAACTCCAGTTCCAGAGGATCTGACACTTTCACACAGATGTATATGCAGTCAAAACACCAACAAACATAAAAAAGCCAAAGTACATTGTAAGAAAACCCCTAAATCTCTCAACACCAACGATCTAAATTCCCCAATAAAAATACGCAGGCTAACAGATTGGATTAGAAAATAGAATTCCTCTTCCTGTTGCTTCTAAGAAACACACAACAGTCAATGACCTCACAGGCATTTACAGAACATCCCACCCAAGTGTGAAAACTCACATCTTCCTCTTAGCAGCCCATGAAATTTTCTCCAAAGGTTGCTCTGTATTAGGGCAAATAGCAAGCCAGGAGATATAAAAGAAAATTGAGATAAGTCCTTTCATTTATCTATCTAAGCAACATGGGTTAAAGCTGGGAATCAACAATAGAAATGGAAGAAAGCATGCAAATTCATGGAAGCTGAATAGAAAAATAGGCCAAGACAGGAAGCAAGAAGGATTTAAAAAAACATTTTAGGATTGAACAAAAATGAAAACAGTGAATACTCAAATCAGGAGGGCATAATGAAAACGATTCTAAGAAATGAAATTGCCTATATCAGAAATGTGGGTAACCTACCAGTAGTATTCTGCTGATGGGACACAGCAGTAACATGGCAACTAATGACGCAGTGCTGTACCCAGAGAGGAAGGCATTGCTTAGCCATCACCAGTGAAGCTGCTGCTTCCCATAGACAGTAACACACAGACCCACAACTGGACAATGTGATGAGAGGGAGAGACTTTGGAGCCTCAGCACTAAGTGGTACATCTTTGTCAAACTGCTCCTAAGGCTTACAGAACTATGTAGCAGATGAGGCAAAAGATGGTAAAAGCCAGAGGTGGTGGATGTGTCCAAGGACACAGAATCTTCCAGACACAACATGACTGATACACATATGAACTCACAGAGACTGTGGCAACAAGCACGAATGCCGCAGAAGTTCAAACCAGACAAAATCCTAGAATGGAGAATAAGAAATAGACATGAAGTCCCACTCCTACCTAAGAAATTATTTGTAATTGATACCTGCTGAGAAAGAGAAATTAGTTTTCTCTGATGGAGTGTCACTGGGTATATCAACCATACTCCAGGGAAAGCCCTGTGCCTAGAAATAGTTGCCCAGCAAAGAGCAGATTCCATGTTTGTTTGTTTTGTGTGTTTTTTGTTTTGTTTTTCATTGTTTTGGTATTTTTGTCGTATCTTTTCTTTTTGTTTTGCTGAGAGACAGAGACAGACAGATATACACATGCACACACTCACACACACACACACACACACACACACACACACAGGGGGAGAGAAGAGAGCAGAGAGGTGAGGAGAGGAGAGGATAAAGAGAGAGAGAGAGAGAGAGAGAGAGAGAGAGAGAGAACATGTAATTGGGTGGGCAAAGAGAAAGAGAGGAGCTGGCAGGAGCTGGCCTGGCAGAGGAGAGAAAATATTAACAAAATATATTTTGTAAATAAAATAGAAATTAATTGTTAAAATTAGAAACATGTGGCATTGTTACCATATGGGAAAAATATATGACATCTATACTATGAGACACATTTTTAAGAAGCACAGATTATATGTAAATCTGTTCAGAGGGCTATCAGAAAGATGCCTTTGAAAAGAAAGAGACAGCATACCAAAGTCCAATGGTTAATTTTTGTGAAGCAAACAGTTGAAAGATCTTTATTTATTTTTGTAAATAGTTATACACAAAAGGGACAGGAAGGCATGGAAAACAGATGCATTCTCATTACCAACTGGCCAAGGGAGACCATGGGAAACAAGTTATACATGAGATGTTACCAACATAATTACTAGTGATCAGTGAAGACAAAACATACTGCATAAATTCTTCCCTCTCTTTTGTGAATGGTTATCTGTAAAGTAAACAAATTACTGTGGTCATCTGAATGTTAATAGTTATTAGATACTGGTCAAATCAAGTACATATTTGATTCTTTTTTAAATGTATATGTTGTTTGTGTTTTTACCGTGTTTACATCATTTGAAAATTTAAAGAAAAACATGCCCTAACTGCACTGTAAGACCTCAGAATGTAGGTTGAATCCCCTGGCTTTTATATATAATAAAAATTTCCAGGCTACTGGGAAAATACTAGTACAACAACTAAGCCAGTCTTTGTATTAACTTAACCAATTAGAAATACTTGTATGTACTCGTGAGAGAGAAGTCTTGAAAAAGCATGTATCCTCCTCCAATGGTCTTCTGTCTGTCTCCTTGAAGGTGGCATCTTAAAATTGCATAAAAGTATAAACAAATGAAAGTGGTTTTGTCTCCTGCTCAAGCTTGACTTTAGCACAGTAAGAAGGCCAGGGTTGTTTTCAGTGGCATCTTAGGCAACTGAGCCTAAGGCAATTTAAAACCTAAGAACAAAAGTTGCTCTTTCCCCTTAAATATTCTATTGAAAAACCCCCAGCAGCAAAGTGCTGTAGCTCACCTGACCCCTGCATACCAACAAGATCTTAGTTCTCTTTAAGTTAGAGAAAACAATGGAAAAAGTCCTCCTTGCTTCATTTGTGAAGATGAGATGACTTGCAGGCTCCAACCCAGGCATGTTCCCCCAAGGCTGAGCAATATGAGGGTGCTACTGTGGCAGATCACAAGATGAGCTTCTGAAATTACGACTGTGCCCAATCCCTTGAGCTGAGATACCTCAATCCCAGAGCATCTGTTTGCCTCCAGATGGACTCAGTTGAGCTCATGGAGACATGGAACAGCCCCAGAGACTGTTTTTCATGCTCTAGCTCCTCCTTAGTGTTTCACACCTGCTTCTTCAACGATGGTCATCATTGCTGTCATTTTATATCTTTACATGTCCGCTCACGTGTTCAGATTCTCAGAAAACTACTCGTAAGAAATACTTGATTATGTGAGATGATAAGTATATGAACAGAGCCTGTGTGCATCATCAGGCATCCAGAAGTTAGAACGGCAACTGAATAAAGTGGGGACCATATGTCCTTTGAAGCTTGCTTCTCTGTGAGGAGGGGTGGCAACAAATTTATTACAATTAAGTACTTCTTCTTTAAAGCAGTTCCTTTCCTTATGATATTAGGAATTAGTGTGGAGGACAGTCTCATCACACCAACATACATTAACGATTTGAATCTCGTTCTTACTTACACCAAGGCTGATTTTTTTTCTACCTAGTTGCCTATGCCTTGCTTTTGTGCATGTTAAAATTTAATGTTTGAGTAGATAATTAAAATAAACATAGCCTTACCATGGTGGCCTTGTATTTCCTCTTCCTAGACATAAGAGTCTAAGGCAACATTCTGGTTTCTGTTAGGCTCCAAAATCAGTATCTCTGTCTAAACATTCATGTAGTCAGATGGGAAAATAATTTACCCACACTGTGTAAACTAACTTGATCCTTCCTCTGTAAATTTGACAACTTTTCACACAGTCCTAAATTGGATGCTGAACCTACTGAACATGACTAATAACTATGTTCAAAATCTAATATTTTATGTTAAAAGATTACCCGACATTATACTTTAAGAGACGATTAACGAACTACTGTGTGGAGTCTGTTTATTCTGTGACAGCATGAGGATTTATGGGCGTGTGTGTGCTGGTTAATTTCTTAGGTTCCTCTCTGTGGTTTCTTTACAGACCTGTAATGAAACATTTGGTCACTGTCACTCCTTGGCATTAATTGCCAGGAAATGCATATTTAAATAGCTCATGTTTTAGAGCACTTTAGTGAGCAGAGGATTTTAAACAGTATCTACTTTAGATTAAGATGTCAAAAGTATCAAAACTTGTGAAGTGTGGTTTGAAATAGTCCACATGCCAGACCAGAATAATCTCCATGGTAGGCTATTACATCACCGCTGTTTGTCTGCCACTTCAGTGACAGTTCTTAATATTCCATCAAGAAGCATAGTTACACGACTCAGAAGTTGACCTAAAGTTTGCAGAACGTCTAACGTTTTTGACCCTTTTCAGTAGCCAACGTTGGTTTTATTTGAGCTGTGGCTTACCTAGTTGCTTCAACTAGGGAACCCAGCTATTCTCGTTAATATCACTTATTGAGGGACAGTTCCTATAAAGAGTGAGTTACCTTTCCTTGGGATATTGATTTTCGTTAAAAGGGAAATACACTCTGAGAACCTTTGGCCAACATTAAATCTTTTTTATTTGCTAACATAAACAAGAACTAATCATAGGTGAACAGGATTAACAGACACAGGAGACCAGCTTATACATTTTAAACTTTACTTTGGAGACCTGGGGGAAATGCATTAGTGCAGAATTGGATTAACCTTTTGACATTTTCTTTAAAAAATACCTCAGAGTTATATGGCTTTGTTTCCTAACACTATGGGTATTTGTTTAATGGTATAGGTCATGTAGCTATAAATGAAAGACTTATGTTTTTCTGAGAATATGAAATAAAATGACTTTCATCATTTGCCAGTCCCTAGTTACCTTCATGCAGATCTTTTCCATGAAGGAGGGCTCATCTTCAATGGCATCATCCAGGGTCCTGCAAATAGCCACCTTTTCAAACAGTTCCTAAGAACTTGCCATTTCTAAGAATGGAACAATATGAACACATACACATGCGTGCGCGCGCGCGCGCGCACACACACACACACACACACACACACACAGTTTATAACCTAATGACCTCATCTAGTATTGCTGTTCCGTACATGTATTTATGGCTCATCATTTAGGATTGGATAACCTATCAAGGGACCCTTTCCTGCAGAGGATTGATTTTCCATCTCTCTGCTGCTGCTGATTACCTGTAGCTCTTCACCTAGCTAGACAGTTTGCCTACCCATGTTGGCATATCAACTGATACTGCCATGCAAGTCTTGCTTTGCCACCGTACTCTTGGGATTTCAAGTACACAGCTTCTATATTTATAAGACAGACACTATTTAGTAGTAGATATTCTGGTCCTCTGGCTTCTATCATCTTTCTGCCTCTCATGTGACATTCCCTGAGACTTAGGTATAGGTTTTGTGATGGAGATGTACCAATTCTTTGATCAGTTGTGTGTCTCTGTAGCAGCTTCTGCCTGTTTCAGAAAGAAGTTTCTCTGATGAGAACTGAGAGTTCCACTTCTCTGTGTAAAGGAGTACTGAGCACTATGCAGAGCACAAATAGTCAACGATATCCAGAGTTGTACTGTGACATCAGGATAAGCTGCTATCTTTGAACTGATTTTCTAACAGTATTTAACTTAGATTCTTAGAACAGCAGAGCTCTCTTGAGGTAGTTTCATAGTGAAGGTTTATCTGCCCAGGGACCAAATCTATGAAGCCGAACAGGGCCATGAGATTTTTGTAGTTTCCTAGACATAAAATAGGGTAAAATTTAGCCTCTCTTTCAATGTAATATGAGATAATTGCTAATGCTTTGCTCTACAATTTGCTCTTTGTTTTGGTTAGATGTAGTCTTTACACTTAAACTCTATATCTATTACTCCTTCAGCCTGTTGAATTATTTTCACATATTCCTTATCAATTAATTAATCAAATATCTAATCTAATCAAAAATCTAAATCAAATAAACATTGTAAACTTCCATTCAATAATTATTTTTTATGGCACTCTATTGTAAGCCAGTTTCAAAAAGAAATGAATGTGGCTGGTTCAGTGGTTTCCACCAAGACTGAAGACCTGAGTTCATTTGCCAAGACTCAAGCAAGGGAAGAGACAGGCAGCCCCATGCAAGCTGTTCTATGATGTCTATATAGGGGTCATGCATGTGTGCATGCCACTTAGATACAAATTAAAAGGTGTAGTCAAAATTTAAGGAACCAAATGATACCTCTTTGTCTCTTGGTGTTACAGTCATAAAGTGGGTAAATATACCAAGAACCTTGAAGCGAATTTCTTGTGACTATGTATTGACTTTCAAGTTATCTTCTAGGATTTCCCTTTAGTTTAGATTTTTTTGATTTCTAAAGTAGTCACCATAAAAAATAGAAATTTAATTTTGGTATTATGTTGATATTTTCTCATTTCTTAACAATTTTTAAATACTTTAAAATTAACACACACACACACACCTTAATATCTAAATACAATGTGCTACTTGTATGTATATTATTGTAGGGCTAACCACTTGGCCTAGGATAACCAGTTAGAGGACTCTCCCACTCTCAGCATTTCTTAGTTACCTGTCATTCTTTGTCTATGGGTGGAGGTCCCTGTGTGTTCCCCCATCTGTGTTAAGACTGTACTTCCAGTTGAAAGATATTTTCAGCAATATAGCACATCATATGCTTTATTTTACCATGGCCCCTACAACACTGTTAAATATCTGGCATAATATTTAGAATCACCCAGTTTTTCATCTTTCTGTAGGGGATGACAACATAAACACAATTCTAACCCCAAAAGGCTCAAAAGAATATGAAAAGTTAGTGTCAATGACTTCACCTCCATATGTGTTTAATTTTGACACTTAAAGCCAGCTATGTTGTTTGATTTCAAAGTGATTTAAAACAAATTCTGGGGTGATTATTGAAAACTACTGATGCGCATTATAACAGTCCTATATGTTTGTTAGGGAGTGCATGCACTAGGCTGTCCACAGCTGTTCTGATACGGTGCTCAGAGCGGTAAGCTGGAGTTGAGAATTTTCCAGGAGTGTAATTCAGGCACTGTTTGACAATTTACTGAGCACAGAGTAACTTTTGCCTAAACAAATACTTCTGCCATCCATATTCTTAACATAGTTTAAAGTATTATATGTTCATATATACTTTAATAATCTTTAATTTAATCTGAATGACTGTCAAGTGATAAAACTTAATTCTACTGGATTTAGAGAATTTTGTATGTGCATAAGATCCATATTAAATATTTTAAACTTTATGCAAAATGACCATAATGTTATGTCTGAATACATAGATACATTCATATTGTATATACGTTCAACTGTATAGATGCATATTTAATTTGTTACATACAGTGTTATGGATAAGCATTGTATTTTACATAACTGTGGCATTAACATGTACAGTAAATTCAGAGACTAGTGAAACTTTACTATGCTTACTGATTATGAGAGAGATGGGGAGAGGAGGAGCGCCGAGGGACACACACACACACACACACACACACACACACACACACACAGAGAAGGGGGGGGACAGATATAGACAGACAGACAGACATAGGGACACCACATTAATCATTTTATGGCAGACATGATAATGATATTTAAGAGTATTTTCCATAATTATGAGAAAAATAGTGAATTTCTTCTTAGTGCTCTCTAGCCTGGCTTTGAGTTACAATCTTCCTTAACAAATTCTCTTTTAGTAAGTACTTACAGAGCGAGGGCTGGCTTTACTCAGAGGAAAGGTAGAAATGCCCCTGGTTTGACATTTTTCTATATAGGTTATTTTTTTTTTTAAGTTGCAGCTGTTCTTGCTTTTCTGTAGCAGCTTAGACACTCCCATGGGTACTTCCCGCAGGAAATTATTCCCTGCAGAGACTGCATTTGAGATGAGGAGAGTATGTGAAAGTCCTCAGTTAAAGTTCAGGCAACTTTTCTCAAGCAAGATGTGAGATGTGCGAACCAAGGAAAAAGTGAAAGCTACATTCTGAAATCTCTGTTTGAAAATGCTAATGCTATGATGAATAGCTTATAAAGAAAACACAGTGGTTTGGGCCTGTGTGGAAGGAAAGAAGTAATATTTATGGGTCATATAAGTTTGTGATTTTCTTATAAAATCTACTCAGCCAAATTTATAGGCATCTGTGAATTTGAAACCTGTGCTTTTGGGGGTGGCCATAGCATGATTAAATTTATTTCCTGAAATGCAAATGGTAAGAAAAGAATTTAGTACTTAAAAGTATCTAGTTTAAAATCTTATACATTTTAGAGTGTCATATGTTCAAACTGTCATATGATTTGATGAGTGTTTCTGTATTTTAAGAGAGCTATCTGTCTGTGTAGCTTTCACAGTTAAAAATAGGCATGAGCACCCTGGTGTGGTGGCACAGGATTGTAATCCCAGCATTCTAGGAGGCAGAAGCAGAGGCAGAGGCAGAGGCAGAGGCAGAGGCAGAGGCAGAGGCAGAGGCAGAGGCAGAGGCAGAGGCAGAGGCAGGAGGATCACAGTGAGTTCGAGGACAGCCTGGTTTACAAAGTGAGTCCAGGACAGCCAAGGCTACACAGAGAAACCCTGTCTCGAAAAACCAAAGGGGAGGGGGGGGAGGAGAAAGAGGCATCTTCATTAGTTTGGTGTTTGCCACCTCTAGTCAAGAGTGAGCTGGTTGAGGAGCTAGGTTAAAAAAAAAAAAAAAAAAAAGATTGCAGTCTATGGAAACTACGTACCACAAGAAGTGCACCCTGCCCCCAGGCCTCGCCCCAGCAAAAAACCTTTGTCTTCTAGTCCCCAAGTTAAATGAATGCAGAGAGTTTAGAATATGGAAATTTTGTGAGCTATGAAGACCAGTGAGTTTAGTCTCACAATTAAGCTTAGTTGTTTAGGAGTTAAGAGGGTTTTGTTTTGTTTTGTTTTTGTCTTCTTTTTTCTTTAATTTTATTTTTTATTTAATTAATTTATTCAGATGATAACTCAATTGTTATCCCATCACTTATATCCTCCTGTTCCTCCCTCCCTCCCACTTTCACCCTATTCCCTTTCCCTATGTCTATGACCTAAGGGGACCTCCTCCCCCACTATATAATATGGTCATAGGCTATCAAGTCTCATCTTAGTAGCCTACTTATTCTTTCTTTAAGTGCCACCAGGCCTCCCCACCAAGGGGAGGTGGTCAAATATGGGGCACCAGAGTCCATGTCAGAGTCAGTCCCTGCTCTCCACATAACTGTGGAGAATGTCCTGTCCATTGGCTAGATCAGAGTAAGGGTTCAATGTTTACTACTTGTATTGTCCTTGCTTAGTGCAATAGTTTGAGCAGACCGCCCCCCCCCCGGCCCCAATCTACCCGTCACCACGTTCTTGTGGATTTCTAGGACCCTCTGGATCCTTTTATTTCCCCATCTCCTATATTTCTCTTACCTAGAGTCCCAGTAAGATGTCCTCACATCTATCCCAATCTCCTGGTAAGTAAAGATTTTAATGGGACATGCCTTTTGGGCTAGTGCCCAATTATAAGTGAGTATATACCACGTGAGTCTTTCTGTTTCTGGGTTAACTCACTCAGTATGATCATTTCTGGTTCCATCCATTTGTCCACAAATTTCAGGATTTCCTTGTTTTTAATAGCTGCTAGTATTCCATACTGTAAATGTACCACAGCTTCTTTATCCATTCTTCAACTGAGGAACATTAAGATGTTTTTAAGTCTAGACAGATGCTTTAAGTTGATAGAGATGAGATATGATAGATATTGATTTACATTCAGAATTTTAGACTCACCATGATAAGAAAGATGTTTTCTTCAAGGTTGCCAAATACAAATAGCCCAAACACTATGAATGTAATATTGATATTATTCCTGATTGTTTTGTGGTTCTTCTTGCTGTAGGTAGTTTATTTTATTTAGGTGTAATAATATAAATGTATATGTAAAAAAGAAGTATAATAATTATAAAAAGAATATGGGGATTTTGAGCTATGAGCACCAAGGCAGGAAAATTTCTAAGTGACAGAATGGTTACATTTTTACTCTCCCTGGAGGTGGCAGATGTTAACATGTTCATCTGCATACAAACAGAATGAAAGTGGACCTTGGGCTTTCTTAGAGTTAATGCACATTTCTGCAGGAGCAGTCAGCTAATGAGTTTCACCTGAAGAAAGAGATTCCCCAACCAAGCCCACTCCTCACCTCTCACCCTCTCATAGGCCTGTGCTACTGCTACGAAGCTTTGAACAAATCTCAGGTGACTGTGTTTTCCATAGCTCCCACTGTTAAATCAGTTGCATTTAGCAGTGGTGACACTATCCAGGGGCTTAGTGGAATGGACCTTGCTTTGCCTCAGGACAGGCTTCTGTTCTCTGTGCTTAATGTGGAAGTGAGAGACAGAATGGAAAATCCCAGGTGAGACCTCCGGGAGAAAATGCCCTTGTGCATCACAGCTTATGGTTTCTGCTCTCGGGGCATCTACTACAGATTGGTTTTGGTCCCTTCCTGATTTTGGCTCCATTGGCCCACTCCTTATGAGCAAAGGGGTTGCATTAGCTTCTGAATTGACGCATGTGTGCGGTGAGACAGTTTTCTCTAGGAACAATTTGCTAAGCTGTTTAAACACCACAAAGGAAGAAAGAGACAAAATATGTACCATTAAGTCATTCCCCCAGATTTGCAAAGGCTTTAATGAGTTAGAGATGAATTGGAAAGCCTTTCTTTCTTTCTTTCTTTCTTTCTTTCTTTCTTTCTTTCTTTCTTTTCTTTCTTTGGTTCACTGAAGACATCCATCTGATTAGAAGGGAGTTTCATCACCTTATCAACTAAGCCAATAAATTGACTATCCATTTCAAAATAACTTCAATTGGATTCATTTCCATCAGAAAGGTTTTATGAAAACTCCAGAGTACTGTAGATAAGTGGAAATTATCAAATTGCCACTGAAAAACCCTGGCTCAATCATGAGAAATCTAGAAGACTAAAGGGGAAACACCCTGAGCTTAAAGTTGCCACAATTCAAAGTTTATCTAGCATATTCTCTTTCGGATTAGTATTTGTAAAATATTGCTAGGAAAAAAATAATATTTTGGTAGCTATGGGGATTTTTTTTTTCTATTCCCTTTTACCCCTAACTCTATACAGACATAGACATAGGAAAAAGAAACCAATATGGCTTTGTATATCTGGAAAATATTTTAAAATGCCATACCCGTGAGATACTTTATGCACGGGACCAGCTAATCAAATTTCCAGTTTTTGGCTGGTGTATACCTCAGTCTCACAAAGTAAGATGAATGGGGTGTTAAAAGTCTGTATGGGCTTTTCAGGGTTTTTTTCTTTTTCCTTTTTTTTTTTTTCTCTGCCAATGGGGTTAATTCCATCCAAATGTAGAAAACTAAAAAATTAGTGCGAATGAAATAGAACTATATATTTTTCTTTGCTTTTAAGAAAGTACAATTGCTGGACCTCTCCTCACACTTGCCTGGCTACTGGAGACGCTGTGGGAGGATGGAATGCATTTCTGGGAGTAGAGCACCGTGATGTCAGCTACAATGGAGAAATGCCAGATGCTGAAATTTTACCTATCAGACTAGCCAAAAGCACTTATTTCGGTCCAGTATCTGATACTATACAGGAAGACAGGCCTCCTTTATCTCTTCCCCAAATCACTTTTTTTCATAGTCTCCATATGAAAACTGGGGGGAGGGGTTGAAGATATTTTGCTCTGTGTGGAATACTTGGTAATGAGAAGGCATCTTCATAAACCGTCTCCTGTATCTTAGTGATCTGGCTGCCATCCACAAATTTTTCTACATAACACCAAACACTTGGATACTTGGCAACATTTACCCAACTGACTATTTTCCAGCTTGTCACTCAGATGGTATAGACCTTGCCTATGTCTCTGGACAGTTTGAATTGGGTGTCAGTGGAATGTACAAGGGGTGAACAGAATTTCAGCAACACCCTCCCTTATTGCTTCATACACTTTGTTTCCTCTGAGGAGCTTTTCAGTCATCGAGGGTTGTATTTCTAAGATGCCCCAAAGAAGTAAAAATGCTGACAGTGAAACAAGTCTATGTATAAAGTTAACAATTTGATGTCGGCAGAGGACGATGAAGAGAGCTGATCTGAATGTTTAGGCAGGTGTTCTGATTTGCTACTATGAGAAAGGGGTGTTTGGATATGGAATGGCCACACCTTGGCTCTCAGCTGGCACTGTGGTTTCTGTGATTGTATAGGTGCTACACATTTTTGGAGGCGTGGACTAGCTGGGAGAGGAGGATCACTGTGAACATGTCTTAGGGGCCATCTCTAGTCCTGGCCCCACTTGTGCTTCTAGGTGCCATGAGATAAGTAATGATGCCTCACCGCCCATTCCCATTACAATATTTAGGCTCATAGGAATACGGCTAACCATGAACTTATATATATATATATATATATATATATATATATATATATATATATATATATATATATATTAGTTTTAATGAACTTTTCTCAATTGAGCTGATATGCTCCCTCTAAGAGCCAAAGACTACCTAGCAAAACTCCCAATCTTTGTATGAGAAGCCCATTTTGAGTTGTTGGTCATGGCTGTCCAAGAGATACCAAAACAAACAATCTATTACTGTTTCTTTGGTTGTTCCACTCCCTAGATCAAAAGTATGTCCTTATTGATGAAGACACCACGTACTTAAGAAACAGGGCCCAGACACATCTGCACTGGCACTGACTGAAAGCTTCCTCCTGATCTATAGCTTTCATAGTACCAGAACGTGCTATGTAAGCTTCTGAAGGAGGGAAGCAACCAACAGTCTTATATGGCTGCGACACCTATGAGTCAGAACAATGACCAGCATGGAACCACAACCCTGCGGGTGTAGTAGTGGCAGGCATACTTTGGTGGTAACCAAAAGCTCTCTACTTGGGATTAAGGCCCACTCAACCAGAGAAAAGCTATTCCTGGTACTGGAAACCTACCTGACTACTTAGTACTAATGAAGTCGTCGTGTGGAAAAGAATCCACAACCACCACTTTGCTAAACCAAAGTAACTCCTAATGTTCTAAATATCTGGCCTTACACCCACGAATAAGTATGGTCTCTATTCTTCATTAAGGAAACTTGTTTTTGCAACAGATGGAGACCATTACATGAACTTATAAACAATAAATGCAGAATTGTGGAGTACAGTCCCAATGGATGCATCTACAAAACACTCCTGCACCTAAGACTCAGGGAACAGTGCAGAAGAGGGGATGGAAAGAGTGTAAGAGCCGGAGGATCACAGAGGTTTCTATGAGACTGTACCTTCCAAAGCTTCACCTATAAATTCTCACCAACACATCTACCGAAACATCTGAACAAGGGCATCAGAAAGATTTTGCAGCCTCCGTTCTACACAAAGGGTTCTAGACTACTAAGGAGCACTGACAGTGAGAGGAATACTCTCACAGAGGGAAGAGCACACCAATTGGTTACCCAATACCAAGTGGTCAGTTCTAAAAACACATGCAAGTAACATTAGACAGACTAAGCAGGTTATATTTAGGGATATGTATATACGTATGTAAGTAAGTAGTATGTATGTATGTATGTGTGTGCACATAACAATAACTAATGAAAAAATGGAATTTGAAAGTGATCAAGGAAGGATATATGGAAGAGAGAGGAGAAATAATGTAACTATATTATAATCCTAAAAATAAAATATAATCATCTGAAATCTTGAAGCTAAATATATTCCTCCTTTAAGTTGTTTCTATCAGATATTTGTCACAGAGATCAAAATCTGACAGGGAAGGAAAGCATTGATAGACAAGGGGCTGGCCATACAAGAACAGTTTATATGTGTGTGACTAATGAGTCCCAAGAATTATATCTCTTATCCATTGTCTACCACATCTGAACTAAATATCTTTTCTTTACTTTGCATGTCAGAATGGAATTATTAATTTGTATCAACAAACCTCATTTAAAGTATAATACCTTTTCCTTCATTAGGGTGGCCATAAATTAAATATTTGTTGAGAATGCCTTTAAGGGGGCTTGAGAGATGTGGTTCAGTAATTCACATTACATATTGCTTTTGAAAACACCTCTAATTTCTAGCACCCATGGCAAACAGGTCACAACAGCCTGGAACTCCAGCTCTGGGAGATATGGCAGTTTCGGCTTGGGCTCCTGCACTCGTGTGCACACACTAAGCATACACATCCACATACATAATTTAAATAATAAATCTTAAAAGATAACAATGCATTTAGTAAGACTAAATACAATTTTATAGTAGGCTTAAATAATGAGGCAGAGTGGGGAAAATCGTGGAGAATTAGGGTAAAGAACCCTGTAAGACAATGTCTGAGTGCATTTCAAGGAAATGACAGAAAAGGTTGGAGTGAGTGAGGTGCTGCAGAACAAACTAGTCTCAATGGAGACAGCGAGCTGACTCACTGTGCCCCGCCCCCTCTTACCCTTAGCAATCCCATTCTCTGTCAGGGACCTTGACACAGTCATTAGAACATGCATGTTTCATAGGAGCTAGCAGGCAGTAGAAACTCAGCAAATGTTTCTCACATGAATCAATGAAGAAAGAAAAGCATCATGTGGTTTGAAAGCTTTCAGGTTGAATTTCAAAGAGTCTGTGCTCCGGGAAAGTTCAGGAAGTCATGTAGTTAACTTGTCTTCAGCTAGCACTCAAAGCACACCAAGAAATAGATTTCAATAATTTTCTTTTTAGAAATACCCACATCCTTACCTCAAAGCATACTTAAGTATCATTAAAAATATGTATCTTGAAATCTTCCTTCTAAGATTCAGGGTCAATTTTTCTTAATAGAAGCAAACTTTTTGCATACTAATATATCTTTGGGTTTATATTGAACCAAGGGCCTCAAGCTCGCTCTGTACTTCATCTGACCCTTTGTAGTACCCTAAGCTCCAAGTGTTTAAAATTTTAGTATAGAGTTCACATTTTGTTTTAAAATCTCAGGAAGTGGGACAGGGTTAACTGACAAGTATTCAATTTCCTTATCTTTTTAAAATGGGCAGGGGTTTAAAGTCAGCCTCAGCAAAGTGTAGGTAAGTACAAGTGTCCTAGCTCTTCTTTCTTATAATTGAGTAAAACTCAGTTTAAGATTCTTAGCCAATCATGAGGGGAGAGGCCAATGTCCCATTCCCTCAGTCTGATGACTATGTTTGACCTGTGATTTGTACAGGCTCACTTAGGTACAGGCTATGAAAGCAGCCCCATGACTCTGTATGTGACATAAGTGCTCCATGTTGAGAGAACTTCTCTTTTATCAGTCCAAATTTTACCTGAAAACTCTTAGGAGTTCAGAGAGGCAGTGAGGAGAATATGCCTACTAGAATTCAACTTTCTTTATTGTCCTCTTTTCTTCATTACTAATGGAAACATTGTTGATAAGATTAATGTGAAATCTTACGATTGAAATGATAATCAGTGTTTACATCCAAGAAGACATGGGCAAAAGCAGCCCTCTGAGTTGCGGGAAGATGCAGTTTACATAAGGCGATGCAATCCATGCAGGTAAAGCTTGTATTATTCAGGAAACTTAAGTCCAAGAAGTGACAACCAGCTGAAAGAAGGATTTGCTGAAATAGCTGAAGGCTGCAGGTGTCCACAGGTGTCCACTGATCAAAACACTGGTGAGAGATACATCAGCCAAGACCACCTAAGGACCCCAGTTACTGAACAGCTAATATTTAACACAGGTCACCATCTTCAATTAAGTATTTTATTAATACTAGGAATATGTAGGAGAGGCTCCCAGTAACTGTCTCTTGCTATAGCACATTGACTAATATGCCAACTATTAAATACTTATCCTTTGAAGAAACAGATGAAATGACATAAAGGAAATGGAACCACATTACTTGATCTGATGTTTTGTTGATTTGTTTTGTTGATTTGTTTTGCTATTTGCTACTAAGGTGAGTACTAATGTTGCGTTCTCTCTTTTCCCTTCTCTCTGTCCACTTGCCTGGAGTCCCTACCACATTCTCCAATGCATAATGGCCCTGTGCTGTTTCAGTGATAGCTGCTTTGACAGGAAACTATGTCATGCACCGGAAGTAGAAAGGCAGTCTGTACCCACTCTTAAGCTCTCTCGCTGAAGTGTGTTCTTCTAGTGTTTGTTTCTTAGAGTGCTTGTGAAGTGAATTATTGTTTCAGCAACTCATATGCTAGTTAGACAGTGGTATAAACCCAAGTTATTACATAGTGATATCCTTTGACTAACTACTGAAATGTATCAGGACATTTCAGAACAACTGGCAATATCAGATGCTATTATTGGCTTAATGGTTAATACATGTGCACTCTTCCACTTAGCTCTTTCAGCATGCTTACCATCCCTTTTGTGGAAAGTGGTTTTAAATGTGTAGGAGCAGCCTAGGTGTTCAGCCTCTATTTAGATACACATATATTTATGGGCACTTAAGTACTTTCTAAGTTTACTGCCTAGTAGCTATTCCATAAAGAGCTGGCACTCCCTGTGCCCCGAACACCTGACTTGCAAGCATCCTGGGGAGGTTTGCCATTTAGCTATTCTCTCCTGCCTTTGGAATATGGACACCTCCATTTCTAGCCAGCTTCTGAATTCTAAAAGAATGTGTGTGTGTGTGTGTGTGTGCGTACGCTCATATTTTACTCTGCTTTTGTGTATTTTAGATCACAGTCACCATGATTTAGCCATCCATGCTCCATCACATTCACCTGTCTCGTTCCTGCTAACTCTCCACTTTCATCCTCTCGCTGTTCTCACGTAGGTCCTGGGGTCGATTCTTTCTCCCTGCGGGCTCTCTTTTCCCTAATCCTCTGTGTGTGTCTCCACTGTGTGCTTCCAAATGATGACAGTCGTAGCTGAGTGAGCTGGTTAGTGCTGATAAACTTGCCGCAGACTAGAGTAATCTTGAGAGAAGGACCTTCTGTTGAGGACTTGCCTCTCTCCAATTTGCCTGTGTTCAGGTCTTTGGAGGTATTTTTCTGGATTTGTTTTGGGAGGCCTAGCCCAATGTGGGTGGTGCCAGCCTCAGGCAGGTGGTCCTGGCTTGTATAGAAGGGCAAGCCAAGCAAGCCAGTAAGCAGCACAGACCCACGGTCCCTGCTTCAGTTCCTGTCTCTCTGTTCTTGTCTTGAGTGAGTGCCTTCTCCAGCTTCCTTCAGCGACAGATTGATACAAAGAAGTGTAAGCAAAATAAATCCCTTCATCTCCCAAGTTACTTTTGGTTGGTCATAGTTTTATGTCAGCAACAGAAACCTGGGTAGGACCCTAAGGTAGAGTGGCCATATCACTACCAAAGAATGTAGCCTTGACCTGAAATATAATCGTTATTGTGAACAAAACTTTGAAAATTATAGAGATTCTTTTGTTTCTGTTTTCTACAATCTCTAAAACTCTCAATCTATTTTCTCTAAATACACTTTATTTTCTTCAAAATCCAGGATACAATCAGCTGTCTTTCCCCATTGAATCTCGTGGCATTAAATTTCGTCCCTTACATTGTTCTAACTTACATCCTAGCACAGTACTTCAGGTAAAGCTGGGCGTATTAAGCTTGTGTGGAATGTTAAACCTGACTTACTACTCTATTTAACTTTGGGAAAATAATCTTGAGGTTGCAACTGAACATTGGAATGTAAGTTTGATGACTCCATTTTGTTAGTTGGTGGGGACCAAATGTTAGTAAGCACTGAGTCACAGACAAATATGACCAGGTGGCCCCTCCCCCCACATGCATGCTGGGAATTCCTAGAATGTTACTTCAAACCTGAGCCATCCTTCATCATTCCATGATGGCCAGGAGAGGAGTCGATGACAGGATTTGAGTTTGTAGTAGCATCCACTCCCTACCTTACACCTGAGCTGATGTATACACAGTCTGCTCTGCTTTCATATTACAGGGGTTCTGAACAGACTGACAGCTGTGGGGTATAACTACAGCAGAAAATGCCTACAGATTTTTTTTTAATCCAACTAAGAGCAGAAAATAGCTTCTTATTTAACTTAAGGGCACAAGAGCAGGAAGGATGTAGGTCTCAAAGTTTGTCTTATTAAAATATGGCGGCTTTAGAAATGGAGTGGGTGCATTTCTGTTCTTTAAAAGAAAGGAAAGGGAGAATTCAAGAGTCATGGCATGTTATAACTGACATCTCACTCCTCACATGTTCTTGAGTTATTTATCTCAGATTACTATGGGACAGCTGGGACAAGAAATATCCTCCATTTTTCAGAGATAAAGACACTGTCAAGGAGCTGAATTGTTTCCCTTCTCTCCTATAATTAGTGAGGTTTCCCAGAGGGTGGGAATGGGGAAGACTTTCAGGTTAGACAAGTGAATAAGTGTGTAGAATTCTTCAAGTATTTATATGTTGTGTAGTTATTTAGTGGAACATAATCTGAACTTAGCTAATGACTAAACAAACTCTGAGGATGTTCTGAAAGATGCATAGGTCTGATGATACATTCGAAAGATCTCCACAGAAATCTCACATGACATGTCTTTGTAGAGCTCCTTAATTACATATAGGGATGAAATTCAACTAAACATGTCTTATGTTTAGTAATTATTTACTAGACAATAAATACTTTTAAGAGAAAAATAATTTTGATTTTTGATCCCTGGAGTTCCCTTAATTTGGAAGCAGAGAGGTAGTGTGCCAAGGGTTAAAACTTGTCTTCAATGTAGAATCCATGAGCTCTGAAGTCATTTTAGACCCTTTGAGATTGGGACATCCCTACAAAGTAGGACTTTAATGCCTGGAAAAGAGCAGCTATTTTGGGGATATTAAATGGTATGAAATCAAACATGATGGAGAATCCTCTTTGCTCCATGTTAAATATTCAGGTCCTCCTGATGACCCTCCATCACTCGCTTGGACCAAAATTCCTCATGCCTTCTTAGTAAGATATGTGACAAACTCAAAAGCCTGCTTTCAGGTAATTTTACAAGTATACATTTATAAAGAATACATTTCTTTGGGTGATCAAAAAAAATCATACCATGGTGAAAATGAGACCCTTTGTGAATCTTCCTCAGTTTTCCCTCAGTCTGTGTGATGGATTCCATTACCACGAAAATGACCTTTCCAGTCCGTATCTCTTTGAGGCTAATGCAATTCTTTGCCATTCTGCTATAATGAAAGTATCACATGGAAAGCTATGCCGCATGATCTTCCAGAAGGAGGGCTAATTCGGGAAGGAATAAAGTACTTTAATAAAGCATTAAGTTCCTCTCTCTTGCTTTTTTAATTCTTAAATAAAACCACTGGCTGGAACAGAGCAAGTTCGTAGACACGGTAAATATGCTGACCTCCCCACTCAGCATAGAAACAATTTTTAGTGCCTCATACATGGACAGCTGTATGAATTCTTCTCTTAAAGATCATAGCCACAGACAAATACAAGGGCATAAGTCACTAAACATGTGACAGTATTTTAGATGAGTTTTCTTTTTGGAGAGTTGAAGGTCAGCAACATCAAGGTCTGTGGCAGTTTCCCTAGACTCAACGTAACTTGTGAGCACATACTGCCAATCTACCTGCAGGAAGCATCATGACTGTGTGCCCTTGTTAACTGTACAGTTGTTTGAAGTGGTGGCAAAACCCAACCCTGTGCAGGGTGGAAAGAGCTGCAAATAATGAGGGGGAGCTGCCTTGGACAGGCTTGAGCATGCCGAGAGAGGTGACTGACGTCTGCGGTGCTCTGCAGGGTCTTTATCTGAGATGCTCACTCACTGTTGTTCCCTGCCTTCTTCATGAAGAGATCCTAAGGAGCGCAACAAGCATGGTAGGGTGACCGGTTAACATAGAGCTCCAAATGGCGATACATATCATTTTCCTCGAGTTAGACCACATGGTTTAAGGTCAAGGCCTGATAGTTTCTTTTCGGGGGCCAATTAAAGGCATAAACCCATGCTTGTTCTGGATGCTAATAAGCTGAGTATAACTCCTTAGCAGAAGTAAATGGCTTTGTAAAAATGCCTTTAGGATTACACATCCATGACACAACTGTCTGGCAGAGGTTTTAACTGCTATGGTGTGGATGTGAAAATTGTGCTTCAGAGATTTTGCGTAGTTTCCCAGTATCAGGTATTTGAGCTGGAGTTAAAAGTTTGAAAAGTGGTAGACAGCTAAATAAAACACAAGACTAACTTAGTTTCTCAGACTTACCCTTTGATATTAATGAGTTTGACTGTAAATATGTACCATTTTATCCTTGAATTTAGTTATTGATTAACTCTACGGGGGCTATTTAAGCATAAATCTTTCAGTATCTAAAAAGCAACAAACAAACAAACAAAAAACCAAAAAAGAGAAAACCCACAAAACAAAAACAAAAACCCAACCAACCAAAAAACACAAAACAACAACAACAACAAAACCCAAAAAACAAAAACAAGAACAACAAAAACCCAACCAAATAAGCGAAAGAAAACCTGTAGTATTAAGAAGGTAGAGAGTGAAAGCCTGACTTTTCTTTTACGCAATTGTCATATCAGCAAGGGTGCCTCAAAGGTCTCCCTCAGAACCTGACATTGTCACCTGAATGCTTGAGATCATATTATTCATGACCTGGCAGAGAAGAGCTTGCCTAAGCAATGCACGCACCTCAATTTGTTCCTCTCTCTCTTTTATGCCTTCTGGATTAAAACTCTGCTTCCTTTGGCCATTCTTTTTCACTTCATATTTCCATCATTCTTCTTCCTTTCTGCCCTTTCTTTTTCCTCTTTTAATATGTTTGCTCATCCATACTCTGGGTTTTGGGTCCACTGGTATCACTGGATGAGCCACCCAGTGGCACCGGGTCTCTGAGGACCCTGCACATTCCTCTTTACAATGTGGCATGTTTCCTTTAGCTGTGGGCTACTGCTTCGGCATTTGGAGCCTCAGCCCTGCAGCTCTTAATTCGTACTTTTTATCTCCACTGTCCCTGACACCACACAGACAACCCATGCTGAAATCTTTTCTCAGAGTCTCGACCTGTCTGCTAGACTAAACAGAGACAAGGAAACAGGTAATGACAGGATTGAAACATAGTTTGGGGATCTGGGGAGAAAAAAGAAAGTAAGAAAAAAAATTGATGAAGAACATAGTCACCCAAGCTTGTGTTGTCTCATCAGAAGCGCTCGACTTTGGAACTTTTCCCAAGCCTTGCCCTAGCGAGACAGCAAAGACTTATTAGATCATTGTGTCTGCTTCCCCACCTGGGCAGGAAGGAGGCTCCCATACGGAGGACATATGGCTTGGGCTTAGATTAGCAACAAAGAATGTCAGTTGGCAGACAGATGGAGGAGACGCAGAGAGTTGTATGAGCCTTGCTAGCCTGGACCTCACAAATGAATTTTAAAAAGTATACTCTGTAAATTTGGTGATGAAAATAAACACTGACTAGTTTGGGCAGAGGAAGAGGAGTTGACATGCAACAAACACATATGAGCATCTAGGCAGAGGATTGCTTAAAACCCAGGCTTACTTTAATTATTTTCTATTACAGAGGAAGAAAGAGAGACTCAGAGGCATGGGGTCACTGCCCAGGTCAGGGAAACAGCCAATTGGCAAATCTATTTGAAAAACTGCACTTTTGAAAAGACAACAGTGATGTTACAGGGTGACCTTTCGGTACGTTTTTAGGATTTTTAGTAAAGGGATGAAAAGAGTCTTGTTGCCCTTTTGTTTAATGAACTTGCCATAGATGCACAAATAGACTTTGGGCAACCAGAATGAGAAAACATTTTAGAGAAAGGGTTTGAGAGTTGCAGGCTAAACTCAGCACATCAGTGACTTATAGGAGATGGAGAAATCAAGGATATGAGTGTGGTTAAATGGGATGTATGAATTATATTCCATATATTGTAATTCATTAAACAACTCATCATTCATTTGATTTTTAAAAAGAGACTCCAATTAAGATGTGAGACTCTATCATCTAAATATCTTAGTGTTTTTTAAATCTGCATTTCTTTTTCCTCCATTTTCTCTTCTTCACATAACACCTCCCTTTTATCTATTTCATCTTTTTAATAGGCTTCTTTTGTTCTCATTGTACAGATGGCTACTGAGTTTCTCACGGGAATGTTCGAATGATTAGAAAGTGCCTTTTAACATTTCAATCCTTTTCTCGACAATGTTGTGGACTTGGGACATTGTTGCTCCAGTTGTATCTTCCTACCTTCTGCCTATTGTGGCATCTTTGCCAAAAATTTAGTCATGTATGTGTATACATAAATAAAAATATTTTACTTAGTATTACACATGTATATATTTAGAGATATATATCTATATTTAGACATATATGTATATATACATATATGCAATAAATTTAAAATATATTTAGATATATTATATATATACATATATACACATATACATATATATATATATCTAAATACAAATATAACTAAAATTTTGGCAAAGATACAATAGGTAGAATATATATATATATATATATATATATATATATATATATATATATGTATATATATATATTAGTATTAGGTATTTTATAGGTACACATATGTTTAAACTACAGCAGAGATTATCAGAACGGACTTCTATGGCAGGGACAATATAAGAGACCAAAATCTGAGCATTTGAGTTCCAGGGTGGCTAGGCAATCTGATTTTATTTCTGACTATGGAGAAGAGAGGAGGAGAAACGGTGTCTTTGTTTTCAAATGTAGTGGATTTGTGGAAGGGAAGGCACACTGGCTGAGACATTTAGGAGGGAGGCCCTTTTACTGATGACAGATAATGACTCCCAGACATAAAATTAAAGATTATTTACATTGATAAGGCCCAGGCAAAGAACTGGGAGGCACAGGCCACCAAGGGATCTAGAGATAAATGATAACCCTCCTCCTCATCCTTGATTATCCAAATAGTCAGCCATGGAGTCCTCTGCACATGAAGCCCATGAAACAGGATGAACCGGCTGTAATTATAAATCTAGCAATGTATATATGCATCACAACAATGAAAGAAAAGGGGGTCATGAGTTTGAGGAAGAGTTTAGGGGCAGGTACATGGGAGGGTTTGGAGGAAGGACAGGAAAGGGAGAAATGATGTAATTATATTCTCAAAAATATCTGGGAAAGGTTTTGCCATTGTAGAAGTATGATAATGTCAGGTCAGGAGCTGCAGAAGGCCTGTAAAGACAGAGAACTGGTCACCAGGGACGACCTCAGTGGTGGGTGTCCTGGGGCCTGTAGAGATACAATCAAGGTTACACCGAAAGTGTTTTGTAAACAACCAACATGCCACTGACCCTGCTGGCAGAATTGGCACTCCTTTGTCAAATGAGCTAGTTGTAAGCACTTAGGTATTAGTGCTTCTGAGTGAAGCTGCTCTGAGGAGGCAGGGCTCCTTCTGATGAAAGGCTTGTCTTTTAAGGAAAACTTGGTATGGCAAGGTGGGATGTAGGCTGGGTGGAGAACGATAAAAGCTCCTTATGTCCAACCTCATGCTCTTCCTGTATGCTCTCAATCATCAATGCTTTTAGGATGCAGCACTGATGATTTATAAAGAAATGGACATAAAAGCAACCCTTGGTCTGTACCTATTCACTTCATGCTGTAGAGCAGTAGCTGTACTGGGCTTCAGTTCTTGCCTGTGTAATATGAGATGGATTGGAGCAGGACATTACTGAGGTCTCAGTGTCAAGGGCTTAGAATACAATTTAGGATTTGCTTATAAACCTTCGCTTTGTCTATGTGTTTCAGAGGTGTTATTTCTACTTTGTCATGGTCATTCTGTCTTTTGACAAATTTTCCTTCCATCAAAATGTCCCTAACTATGAAGAATTTATCTTCAGGCTATTGTGGGTCAATTTCTGACTCTGAGGAAACACACACACACACACACACACACCTTAATTTCCATGAGCTTTGGTTCATCTTTTTCCTATCCAGTTTCTCATTCTCTCGATACTCCAGGGATTTTGGGCAGAATTTCTCATCTTTGTAAGTTACTTTCTACCTACACATTTTTCAGAAAGTTTTTAAAGCACTTACCTGTTCAGTGAATTTAAGCTATTATTATGCTTTAAAGAGTTAAAAAAAAAAATGCCTCTTTCATGGTTAGTGGTGAAAGCAAAGGCATCCCAGGAGGAATTCATGCTTTTGCATGTTCAGGGATTTTTAAGGCTATTGAATATGTTACTTAGATTTCATCTTTTCTCCATGCTGCTTATCTTGCTGGTCTTTCCTTATTCCATAGCAAAGCATTTCCTATGTAACTGCTAGAGACATAAGTCCACTCATATAACTTACACATAGCATAAAAGTATAGTTACGCATTGCTCTATGGCTGCTGGGTCCCATTCTTAGCTCTCACATGTATCTTAGAACTTACAGGGCACAAGGATAGCACAGTTCTGACTGGCTACTCCATGTCAGGATCAATACAATGCTGAAATGTAGGTGTGAGTCAGGCATTGAGAGACTCATCTTATAGCTAGAATGGTGGTACATCTATCTGCAAGGGCATCCAGGAGTTGTTGGTATCACACTGTGCCTTGTACCATTGTTAGATTCGGTGTCTTTATTCCTTCCTTTCTGGTGGCTGAAAACTCCTCACCTTCTTACAGAAGATCATCTGTAGCTCACCTGCCCCTCAGCTTGCTTCTTCAAAGCATGTGAACCCACACACCAATAAAAGGGCATGAGAGCAAGTTCCATCCGAGTCAGGATTTTCTGTCATCCGATTACAGAACTGCCATCCCACCCCAATCCCACCTCATCCTGTTTACCAGAAGCAAGTTATTACCTCATATTGAAGGGAAAGAAATTATTTAGCACAAATACATAATTATCTCAAAAACTGGAATAAATGCTATATTGGAGCATGCACTTCCCAAAGAATTTAAAAGGTGGGGTGTTTGAATTCTTAAGGAACAAATAGATTAAAAAACTGAAAGCGTATCATTAGATACCAATTTATTTCCATCACTTTTATTTCTTTTAAGTCCCAGAGTTAAATTTCTGCTTCACAGTGGCCCATAAAGACTATACATTTTTATTCCACCAATTTGACAATTTTGTCAAAGTTATGGGCTTATTATCACTTGTCTGCTCTGACCCCTCTATCCTTGTGTTTTTTCCTGATGCTGCAAGGGAGACTGTCTGTATCTGAACAGATGAACTGAGAGTGTGGGGTGGGTACCACCTGCTGTGGATCCCGCAGGAGGCTGCCAATGGGTCAGCCTGTTCTTCTTGAACAAAGACTGAAGCTAAATGGAACATGGTAGGTGCCGTGCTGTTGGAGACGGTGTTGGTGGATGATTTTCAAGAGCTCTGACCACACCACTGAGGGAGAAAGTGGATATTCCAGAAACAGAGTTCACGAGATGCTTCAGATACTGTGTTTTTAAAGTGCAATGTCATGAAAGTTTTGGGGACATAACTAAGCTGGTGTCATTTTGTTGTCATATAGAAGGTTGTATGTTTTGACATGATTTCCGTGAAAGCCACACAGTCTCCTGGATCAGTGTTCAGATGGTACCATGCTTCCTATGAGAATATACCAGTTGATATGGTGCTGCATTTTGTATCATATTGTAGGGATGAGGCCTTCTTTTATATGTTTTATTTCTATATTTTTGGCAAAGTATGAGTTAATATCTAGTTTAGGATTCAAATAGATCATTGAACTAATCTTCCATAAAGGGATTTGAGATGTAAGTATAGACACATGCACTAAAACTAAAAGAGGAAACATCAAGAAAAATGAGGAAACAAAATGTGATGACTGAACTGAGCACACAAAATATATGTATTTTCACTTTACTTTGACATCTTTTGTTACTCCCTGAAATGGTGAATATGAAGAAATTAGTGAAAGAGAGAGCTAATTTTGCAATTGTTAACACATGGTAATGGGTGATTACTGCTTACAGATCAGAAAATCAAATCCTATATCACAACAGTTTTTATTCGTCTGCTTTTAGTTTCCTCATCCGTTATGTTGAGAGTATGACAATCAAGCTGCCTCAGGATTGGAAACAGCTTGTAGAGGCCAAGCAGAGACAGATTGTGTGCCCAAGGTTCTTGTCACCATCCAAAAAATATTATAATACAGGCTCCTCAAGTATGAAACGTACTCAAGGGAAAATCTTAAAAACAGATTGAGCTTAACTTTGTATGTATATGCATACACACATGATATATTACATATAACATATATACAATATATATTTAAAGGCAAATAGCATTTTGTGTGAGGAGTAAGGTCTGAGTCATCTAAAGACAACATGACCTTCCAGGTGCCTAAAGCATCTTCTTCAAACATATCTTCCGGGCTACCATAAGCTGTTCCTGAGTGGCTGGACAAAGCCACGCTTTGAGAAGATGGTGACTTTCAAATATTTTACCTGACTTTTGCTTTTGATTCTCTGAGGTTTTATTATTATTTTGGTGTCTCTTTGTGGATAGCTACTCCATTCTCAATGTTTCCTCATTTACTCATCACACTGACTATATTTATTCAAGGATCTTGTACAAATTCTTATTATCTGTAGTAGAAATTTGATAATATTTTGTTATTGTAGAATATTCTTCATTTTTTGGTGTTATATTAAATCTGAGGCAGTCTGCATATGAGAAGTCAAAGTGTTCTACTTGCTTTGTTTGTCAGCCCTGAAACCAGGGCCCAGGAATGTGATGTGGGTCTCAGTGGTACTATTGAGCCAAAGCCTGAGGCAGAGAAGCAACTATCCACACAGAGAACCAAGGACCAGAGCATCCTATGAAGTAGGAAGAATGCTTCTAAAGGCCTAAGGGGCATGTGTTTGGTTTTTGTGAGATGTTGTTGGGGTGTCTGGGCTCCATGACCAATGGAGCCTATAGAAGATATAAAGACCACATATGTTATACATATGCTCCCTCCAACTATTTAAAAGAAGTTTTGCCCAAGAGAGATTAAAACACTAAGTAGCAAAGTCAGCAGTCAGTCTTTCTTCTCATCCTAAGGCATGTGCTGGTATTCGGACACCGCTGTCTCCTTTCCTAGGTCTCTTTAAGCTCTTCTGTATACCCATGCATTGCAGTTTTTGCTAAAGTCACCTGAGGTCAGGAGTCATGCCCTCTTGGGTTGCATTGCATGCAGCACAAAGTTCATAGACTTGCCTGTTAGGCACTCGTGACAACAGTCTTAGACTTCCTTGCTTCATCCTCCCAGACTTGACTGAGTTTCCTGGCTTAGTAGGAATGCTTTCGTCTAGATTTAGCTGATTTTGGAGCTCTTTAATAAGTATCTTCTTTAAAAAAATTGTCGAAATGCTGAATCACCCATGCATTAAAGCATTAAAGGTATTCAACTAAGAAGACAAAAGATAAACTTCAAGTTCATATTATAAATTCATATATACAGTTGAAATCATTCATGGCATTCACACACACATGCACACGCACACACATGTACTGCACAGGCACGCACACACATGTACTCACATATGCACATACACAAACATGCACACACACATGTACACGTGCACATACACATGCACACGCACACACACACATGCACCGCACAGGCACGCACACACATGTACTCACATATGCACACACACAGAAACATGCACACACACACATACACGTGCACACACACACATGTACCGCACAGGCACGCACACACATGTACTCACATATGCACACACACACAAACATGCACACACACACACGTACACATGCACACACACATGCACACACACACACATGCACCGCACAGGCATGCACACACATGTACTCACATATGCACACACACAGAAACATGCACACACACACGTACACATGCACACACACATGCACATGCACACACACATGTACCCCACAGGCACGCACACACATGTACTCACATATGCACACACACAGAAACATGCACACACACACGTACACGTGCACACACACATGCACACGCACACACACACATGCACCCCACAGACACGCACACACATGTACTCACATATGCACACACACAGAAACATGCACACACACACGTACACGTGCACACACACATGCACACACACACACGTACCGCACAGGCACGCACACACATGTACTCATATATGCACACACACACAAACATGCACACACACACATGTGCACGTGCACACAAGCATGCACGCGCACACATGCACGCACACACACATACACACACACACAACTAAAGGAAAGGTCAAACAACAAATATACTTAAAGTCCCTAATGAAGAATTAAATGCATCTTTATTGATAATGTAGCCTCAAAACAGACAGGTGATTTAATTTATATCATTTTTAAAATGCAATTATTAAATATTCATGATATATTATACTTTACAAGGCTTAAACACTCATAGCAAAATCATATGGTAAAGATAAAATGCAGACAAAGAGTCTGGGTTCCCACAGCCACCGGCCCTCAGATGACCTATTAGTAAATGCCAGATTCTCATCTTGTAAAACTCCTGTGGGAGAATAGTAAAAGATGAACATTTGCCTCAACATTTGCTTTATAAAGCAAGCACTCTCAGTTTTTCTTCAGGAGAACCATTTTCCTGCTCTGTAAAAAAGTCTGTGGCCTTCTATGAAAATGTGAAACTTGTGTCACACAGCCAGAGCCGTAAGTCCAGACCTCCGGCCTCTTCAGTTCAGATGATTCAAGTAACAGTTGATACTTCCACTAACATTTGCTTACTTCCTAGTACATGTACTGGAGAGTTTTATGCTTGTTCATTTTGCTTGGACCATAGTTTCGGTTGTGAAATTTTAGGAAATCCCAAGGCCTAACCCATATGTAGATATTGAGCTTAAGGGGAAACAAGTAGAAAAATCAGGTTCCATAGACTACCTGTTGCATATGGGGGTGTTGTAAATTTCTTCAATCACAATTTTTTGGAGAAGAGAGAATTCTAACTATACATCTAAAAACCAAATAACTAGCATTCATGTTTCCCTTTTTTTCTGTAGGCTCACCATGCAATTCACTATGAATCTTACTGCTTCTTGCTTAGAGGCAGTGTTTGTGTGGACTGTGAGAAGATCTTTCTCCCTTTTTAACATATCTTCTGATGAGTTACTGTGGGTTCTCACTGGAAGTCTCTTCCCCTTGATGGTAGTGAGGGCATGTGTGCAGTGAGCGGAGAGGAGGGAGAGGACAGGTGAAGGGAGGGGAAAGGGAGAAACTGGGAAGGAAGGGATGGAGAGCTACAAAAATAACAACACTTTATATTTCTTTAAAAAAATCAACATAGAACACTTACCTAGTGAGCCCAAAATAAAGGCGGGCTGGTTAGGGGCAGAGAAAATAAAGTTATAAAACTTCAAATTAAGTACACTTCAGATGGTCAAAAAATTAAATGGAAAAGTTGAATAGACAGAAATGATGAAAGAAAATGTGACTAGGAAATTTAAAAAAGGAACATTAAATGAAAAAAATCAAATTGTAATGGAATTGGTTACAAAAAGCCTGTAGGAGGAGGCTTAAAGGCAGAGGGGAGTGTGGGCACTCACATCTGAATCTGTGGTCTTGCTCTGCTATTTTATCTTTTTTTCTGTGTGATGTTTTTCAGGAGACATAACAACTCTGTTTCTTGGTATTCTCATCTTCTACCAGGAAATAACCCTTTTTCTATCTCAAAGGTTATTATAAAGGATTGGTTAGGTAATTGTTTCAAAGTACTTAGAATAGCAGTTGGTGTATTTCAATTGATCAACAAATGTTAGCTATTCTTTTTTTCTATATGCTGTAGTCAGCTTTTCCATCACTGTGACAAATTACCTTGGAAAAGTAAGTAAAAGAGGAGAATTTTAACTTAGCTAAACAGGCTTTGGGCCAGGTCATTTGGGTTCCATCACTTGAGCCTGTCATGGGCAGGGCATACTATAGAGAAGAAGAGATTCTTAATCATGGATAAGAGGGGGAGAGGAGAAGAGAGAGAGAAAGAGAGGGGGGGGGGCAGAGACAGACCAGAAAGAAAGATAGTGACACACACACATACACGCACACACACACACACACACACGATAGATGTATAGATAGATAGATGATAGATGGTAGATAATAAATAAATAGGTAGGTAGATAGATATGTAGATGATAGAGATTTTACAGAAATAGAGGAAACTAGGGAGGGGGAACCTAGGGCTGCAATAAACCATTTAAAGCACAATCCTAACAACTTACTCCACCTAGATCCCAACTCCAGATAACTCAGAGCTATATATTGCCAATTAATTAATTCACTAAGAAGAGCAATTCCCCTCCCCAACTTGATTCTCTTGATAGGACCACAATCTAGGAAGCCTGCCTTTAACAGATGAGCCTTTTGGGAGGGAACTTCATGTAGAAACCAGAAGAGGATGCTTAAAATAGATCATAGCAATGAATTGTGACAGGAAGTAATGGCAGTGGAGTGCAACTCTGACTAAACAGTGTCATTTGTGCAAAGGCGATGACTTAGCAGGTAAAGTATAGGGTCCAGAGTTCAGGCCCCCAGCAGTCATCTAAACCCAGGCAGGTGTGCTGGCCTGCCTGAAATCTCAGTACTCAAGAGGCAGAGTCTGGAGGACCAAGAGCAATTTGTCTGACTAGACTTAGCCAAATTGGTGAGTTCTGAATCCAAGTTCTGTTTCAAGCAGGTAAGGCAAAGAATGGCCAGAAAGATGCCTAATGTTAACCTCCGGCTTCTGCATACATACCTATGCAGACATACATGCATCCACACATATACTCACGTGAAGACACATATGCCCACCTACCACATACACAGACACAGACATACACACAAAAAGTTGGTTTGCTGAGTTTAAAAAATAAACACCATTTCAAAAACTGTTCTAAAGACACACATGAAATACCAGCTTTATGAGAAAGTAAGATTATGAACAAAAGAGAAAAAAGGACTTCTAGCTAGTTTCCTCACTCACAGAATGAAAGAGATTGCATTTTATTTATGTATTATTTAGAAAATATTAGTGCAGAAAAGTTTAAAAATAAGGAAATGAATGTACAACAGAAAAGAACACAACTGGAGGGAGAAAACAAAGTTAGAAGTGGAGAGCGAAAGGCAGGAAGCCAGATGTCAGGAAGGATACATTGGTGGCCTGGGTACCCACCATCCAGTGACAAGATGTGATGTTGCCCTCCTCAGCCTGAATTAATAAGCACTGTGCTACAACATGCTTTTGAAAGCAAGGTTTGATGCTTCATCCAACACATGACATAAAAATTTATGCATATGCAAATCTTTCAACAATATAAGCAGATAACTGGCATAACTACAATTAAAGATTTTCTAGCCTTCGCACTTTCTAGAGAATGTTAGTCAATACTTCCTGTTCCTAGTGCTTTTAAGTAGCCTCTATTAGCAATGGCGCTAATAACGGAACGACTCGTTACACATTTGAGCTTTTGTTAATTGATTTCTGTTTAAATCCGGCATGAAACTTAAAAACACTTTTCTGATAACTTTTGGTTCAAAGCAAAGATCAAATCCACATTTGTAGAGGATTTAGAAAATATTAGCTGCATCAGAAGACAGAAGTTGGGCAGAAGCTGTGTAATTTATGTTCTAAATCTGGAATGATCTTGTGCTAATACCATAAAAATAGAGGACCACCAGAAAGCATTGCATGCTCAAACAGAGAGAACATTTGAAATATGGTACTAGGAAGCAGGGCATTCCTCACCCTAAGCAGGTAAGGTTTACCCCACACAAAGGAAAGGGGATTTTTAGTTCTCTCATGTGGAATAATTGCATCAACAGTTTCCCATGAGTGTTTTAACAGAAGTCTTTTAGTAGAGATTTTTGTCAGATTAATAATAGACACAGTTAATAATAGACACATGGCCTCTGTTTCCAGTTTTACATCTTAAGCTAAATATGATAATGGTTTGTATCTCATAGGTTTGTTGTGGGTACTAAGTTAGTTAATTTAGCTAACACGTTAACAGTGACTGAAGTGTCCAATAAATCAGAGTTGCAGTTTTAAGAGCACTGTCCCTTAAAGTTGAGATCACTGTGGTTACATGCACCAATACAATTAAGGCCATCTCTCCTGTTTCTGGAGCTTGTGTGATATTTAACTTTAAAACTGTGGATCATTGTTACTGAGTAAAAATGTGTTGTGCATGAGTGCAGCTTCATATATTTCTCACAGAAATTCCAGGTGACACATTATTGTGCGAGACACAGTGATTACTTGACGATAGCAGCCTTTTAATATTCATGCAATTTGCTTACGTTGAATGAAGACTATTACACTCAGGACATTATGACTCACTCAATTATAATAGAGTAAAAGATATAAAAGTGAGTGATCACAATTCTATAGTCTTTCTGGGTAGCAGTAACTAAACAGAATATTTGAAAAAAAGATGAACTCTTTCTTGCTAAAAAATATAACATAAATAAACATGGTGACTTAGGACTTTAAAAGCAGCATTCTAGAGGAACAGGCAAGTGAGGTTCAGTGAACTTGAGGCCAACCTGGTCCCTGTAGTAATTTCTAAGGCAGCCAGGGTTGTATAGCAAAAACATGTCACAAAACATAAACAAACAAACAACACATACACACACGCAACAAAAAACTAAACCAACCAATTAAACAAACAAAACAACAATAACAACAGAAACACAAAGAAACAACAACAACAAAACCAAATAGTAAACAGTGAAGGAAAAGTCCTAATGAGATTCATGCTAGGATCACAGGAACAAAGCATTTGGTTTGTTGGTAGTTACCAAAGAACAGAGTTAATGAAGGAACAAGCTGGATTCCTTTATTGAAAATACTTTTTTATTTTTTTCTTCCATATATTTTGATCATATTCTTTCTCCTCCACCTCACTACCCAGTAACTTCATGTTCTTTCGCTTAAAAAAAAAATAATAATGTGTATCCCTCCCCTCCCCCCTTCTCTCTCTCACACACACCATACACAAAACCACAGAGTCCATCTTGTTTTGGCCAACTACTCCTGGGCATGTGATCTGCCCTGGAGTGTGGGTGATATAACAGTTGTCACTCCATTGAAGAAAACGATTTTTCCCCTTTCACTGTAGTTAGCAAGTACAAATATCTAGAATTTGGGACTTTGCGTCCACTTCCCCTTCTCTGTGCTAGACTCTTGTCTAGTTTGAACTCAGGCGTGTCTTGTGCAAGCTGCCACCGTCTCTGTGAGCCCATATGTGTAGCATCCATCTGGAAAACTCATTTTCCTACGTTGAATTATCTATCAAGAGAAAAATAAGTAAAAATGGTCAGGTAAAGATAAATTTTAAAGATATCACTCTTAATTAAAACACCCTATTATCAACACTCTCTTTCCATACCAAATAAAATCATATTATAATTTATGAGCGTTTTTTTTTTATATCATTTAACAAAAATAGGTCTATCATGCGTAACCTTCCACTTATATAGATCAGGAAGTATTTTGATCTGCAACATTCTGAGGAAAAAATTAAAAAATAAAGTCTAACCTAAACAAACCAAAAGTTTCTTTCTTATTTTTCTCCTCTAAAGACTTACCTATGAAAGCAGATGAAGACTAGCCTGGCAGGCCCTGATGTCACCAGTGTTCCTTGTTCCTGTACCTTTTATCTTTTCTCCTCTTATGGAGGAGGGTTCATCTTTGAGGACATTTCTTGCCCAGTTTAGCTATCAAATGTTGTCTCCTAGGCTGACACTTTTAGTATATAAATGCATGCAAATAATTTCAGTATCTGAACCGAGTAAGGAAGTGTAATTAGATATTATGGTATTATTTACCATATACCAGGTTTCCAGAATGAGCATTCCAGCCATTTTTCTGAAAAACGGTTGTGTGCATTCTTACATAGTGCAGATGCTTGAATGAATTTTTTTCTAGGTTGCTATCTAGGCATACATGTTAAGAGAGGGAAAACATAAAGTCTAGCATTTTTACATTTAGGGACCTTTTCTTCTGGATGGAGCCAGGCTGTGTAGCCAGTTTGGCTCCAAATGCACGAACCTCTTGCTGACCCTTTCTGTGTCTGCTATTAAATCAGCTGCCATCACACCCTCCTTTGTCTTCAGTAGTTCACGGTAAAAGCTAAATGCCTGTAACTCAGTGGCTCTCGCTGCACTACTTTACTGGTAAGACTAGCCAGGTGTGGTGCTGCATCCTTCCCTGCAATCCAGCGCAGAAGGACTGGGAGCTCAACAGTACACTTCACTGTAGGTTTAGTTCACCGCTCTATCATTACATACTAGAAACAAAATACAGGCTGGAAGAAGATAGACTCCGCCAGAAGATGTAGATTGAATATATACAAATATATAATCATATAGCATGTATATAATTAGTGAAGTATTATAAAATATAAAAATGCTCATAATTATTAATTGTAATTTACATTTATTACTTTCTTCTTAATTCTCCAATACTTCCTAATTTTTGAAGGTCCTCCTGATTTTTGAGATGGTCTTTTGTAACTCAGGCTTCTTTTGAACTTGTTATGTAGCCATTCCCTGCCTCCAGTGCTAGAATTACTGTCATGTTCAAACTTTATACATATAATTATTACAATTTATGTAACTGGAAATGACATTTTAAAATTATAGTAGCTAAAAATTTAAATTAAAGTACATCTTGGCTTTACAATTGAAATAGAGTTTATATTTGAGTATTCTGAATTATTTGTGAATCTATATTAAAATTAGAAATTAATGCAATGAATATATATATATACTCCTTCAGAATATATCAGACATTTCTTATTTGAACAAATTCACTTCTCAAATTATTGATTGGAAACTAGAGTAAAAAAAAATCTGAGAAAAGTACAGTATCACTGTTATTTCACCTACGACTGAGGAGGGAAGGCAGTAACTAGCTTTCCCTGTGGTAGAAGGAAGCAAACTAAGTTAGACCTGGGACAGTGTGAGAAGTGGGCAGTGCTCACAGAGGAACAAGTAGCAGGCCAGGGCTCTGGAGGGGGTGCTCCCACTGCCCCCTATTCTGAAAGTGAAGCTCAGGAGCTCTCCAGTGACTAATTGCAAAAATACTTGGGGTGATAGGTCTGGGCCTGAAATGTAGCATGAATAGCTCTCCACGGAGTGTCTACTTTTCCACAGCTGAGATCTGGTATAAATGCTCAGGAAGGTTGCATATGGGGGTATCTGAGAGCAATTCCAATAATCAAAGCTCAATTTCTTTTGTTTACTTTCCAAACGGGACTCAGGAAATCTGCTGCACTGTGTATAATTCAGATGTACTCTTTTTCTTTCTCTGCCATTCTAGGTACTATTTTTTTTAAGTGCAGAAACACTTTTTCTATGGAATGATACTTTTTATTTTAAAAGAATACTTTTTATTTTAAAAGAATTTTCTTTGTCTTGAAAAACTCTTAGCTTTCGTTTCATATTCACATGCAGATCCAAGCTTTTAATATTGCTGTGGACATGGGCACAGATAAACAGCTATGGGAGCGAGCACAGGCAGTGAGGCCATCCATGAGACCATGGGGTGGAAGAGAGATACAGCTGCACACCTTTAACCACATGTGAACACCGTTCACATGGAACTCTCAGGCCGGCCTATGTGCCTGTTCCCCAGACTTGAATTTGTCCTCTTCTTTGCTTTTCCCTACAGATTGTACTTCAGAAGTCATGGCTCCCTCTCAAACTCCCTCTTCCTCCTTCTCTTCTTTCACTTTTTTCTTCCCTTCCTCCTTTTTAGTGTATGCTCACCTGGCATCAAAGTCTCTTTATCTACTTGTCACTCCTACTGTACTGAATGCCACATTAAAATATGCATGACAAGTTCTCATTGTCCATGTTTGGATTCAAAAAGATCTTTCCATAGATATCTTTCTGTGTCACTCTTTCCCATAACATGCCCCACTGCATGTCTTCAGAGCTCGTATAGTGTTAGTAATTATACTATTTATTTCTTATTACCTCATGTCTTTTATAACACAGGATCAGAATAGAGCCATTATCATTAGGATACACTGTTTCTTCTGAGTGTCTCAGACAGTGTGGGGCATGTATGACCTGCTCAGTATTTCACGAATGAAAGAGTGCATGAATTGTAACTAACTTGACACAAGATTCTTGCTGAGGTTTTTTTCTGCTGTCACCTCTCTAATGATCTAAAAAAATATGTACATATTTTGCAAAGTGATTTTGCCTTTTGTTTTGATAGTTTGAGCTACAGGGTTATTGCAGAAAAGATACTGCTGGAGTGAGTGCTGGACCCTGCATGGCCAGCTCTCTGTCTTCGTATGCTTTTAAGGAAGGTAATGTGGGCAAGAGGGATGGAAAATGTTGGTCTTGGCCTTTGTCATCCTTTGATACAGCAAGTGTTCTCTGGTCAAGTCCCCATTTGTCAGACCTTTTATGAGAACATGTAGTTTGAGTCGCTTCTTCTGTCCATGGGCCACAGTCTACATCCACCGTAGAATTTGCAAAGAGATGTAGATAAATTTTGAGAAACTCGAAGTAAGCTATTTGTATCATAAATTCCACTCTTTCTAACCGTGATCTTTAAAAATATTTTAATTATTTTGTAAAGGAATTAAAGGATATAATTAAACATGAATATTAAAGTTCTTAAAAAATCATTTGGAACCTTTGGATCAAAAGCTGTGGTTTAGTTTAATTACAAATTTTAAATATGTATAATCTTTCTTGCAAATAGTCTTAACATTAAAAATGCCACATATGAAAAGGAAATTTTACTTTTGCTTCTAGAAATTATTTATTTTACTTTTAAGCAATAAAGATAAGAATTATTTTTTGTAGTAATAATATTTAATATTACCCCTAGAGTATACAATTTAATATTTAATACCACTAATCTTTGCTATTATGTTGTTTGTAATAGTTTGAACTTTCAGTTCATAGTTTGAAACATGAGTGAAAAGGTTTGCACATGATCAAAATGTACTTCTGCACGCACACTAACTTTTCATACCATCTCCAGTTTGGCATAAATACTAGACTACTTTGTAGGCACAAATTAATTAGAATTTCCAGAAAATCTGAATATGAGGAGTAATCAGAAATGTAACATCTTCTTTTTACAAATAAATAATTTTTTTTTTATGAGACAAGGATGGCCTACCAATGCTACTTATTTTTAAAACCTGTTGGAAGTGGAGCTAAGCTATGGGAAAGGCCTTGAGGGGGGTTGAGCTAGTTAAGCTGTGTACATGTGTTTGCTGACAGTTGTAAGAATGAACATTTCTCATCCCCCTTTGACTGCATTAAAAGGGCTTTGCAAAGGCGTGTGGACTCAGGTTTCATGCTCTTTGCAACCGAATTCCTTTCCTTTTCATATTTTAAATTTGTAACATGTCCTATGTAGGCTTTAAGTGAGCATCCTGCTTTCAGGACTTCTAAAACCCCATTGCTTTGAACAGCATACCACATGGCAATTCTACAAACATAAAGGGTCCAGCTGTTAGGATGGAAAATACCATAAAAATTACTGTGGAAGGATCTTGTCTGACTACTTTGGAGAACTCAAGAGAGCATTTTAAGAGAAGGGATGCTGATTTTAAAAGCTTCCATAGAGCATTGTCATGGTTCTTCGGTTTGCTTGTTTGTTTTTTGTCTTTAGATGATAATCTCAGGCTAGTTATTGAAGGGAATCTTTATGTATACCCTGTTGCCTGAAGAAAGCAATATTTTTTTCAGTAATTTCTTATGTGCTTTTATCCTTGACCTCCTGAATACGGCTTGTGGGATTTGAAACTGTTATAGTTAATTCTACTTAACTAGTCACTTTTAAGTATAAAATTCATTGAAATGATTTGGTTGTATCTACCCTATCTTTAAAAGTAACAGTATCTTACAGGGTCTGCTTTTGAGTAAGACTTTAGATGGCTTTCCCCCCCTGCAGCCTACATAGCAACTATTTCTAGTAGTTTAGCAACTTGACTTCTCCATGTCTTGTGACCCAAGTATGTGTGCGTGTGGTGTCTTCAGCTACAGGGTCGTACCATCAAGTTCTGGTGGACAGCTAAGAGCTATTGCAATTGTTGTCTTTAGGGTCTCCAGGACACTTCTGACCAACCACTTAAAGGTCAATATCTTATACCCAGTCCTCTTAATTTGACAGCCTATGACTTTGGGAAGGGACATTGACTTCTTTGAGAGTTGATTCCAAGTATACACCCTTAAAATATGAAAAATCTTCTTTCTGACTGTATGTAAGGCTCACTTCACATGAGGAAACACATACCTAGTGCTATGAACATGGCCAAGAACCCATCTCTGGGAAGCTCACAGGCCTCAAGTGTGAACATATTACTATTATTTTGTTAAGTGGACATAGTATCAAACTGCCCTTAAATTAATATTTTATACTCACATATTAGTACAGCCCTCAGATCTCATTAGAGAAATTTAAGGCAGAGATTCACAACTTGTCAAAGTGCAGGGAGTGGCTTTAGTGTTTTCAGTCACAAATGGGACATTTGGATTAGCTACCCACTCAAAGCTCAGGAACCATCATAGAAGGAACATGGAAAAGTTGTAAAGGTTTGGAGTTGGGGATGGCCAGAGAGAAATAGTGTCTTTTGGACATGAAGGCCTGCCACACTCACAAACTCAGAGCACTGTGATCACCTGCACAAGAACTGTGTATGGTCAAGTCCGCATTCCAGTGCAGAGAGGGGAGGAACTCTTGAGCCTCTCTGGCTTTTGGAACAGGGAGAGTCAGTGATGTTTACGATGTGGCTCCTGGTAGGTCTACCGTGCTCCAGTGGATTGTACTTGATGAGCTATTAAAAAAAAAAAAAAAAAAAAAAGACAGAGTTTGGAGTAGGGTAGGAAAGAGAGATAGATATGACTGGGAGAAGCTGGAGGAAGAATGTGTGTAAATATAATCAAAACACATTATGCCTGTATGAAAGCCTCAAATGATTAATAAAATACTATATTTTCACAAAGTAAATGTAAACTCCCGGGTAAGTGTTTTGGGGAATAGAAGCATCTTCAGTAAAAGTAGTTTTCTATGTCCTCATATGAGGGGATGAGAGCTATACCCAAGCTGTACAAAAACATGGCTTACGCTGGGCCCAGAGAATTTTTATCTCTGTTCTAACTATACCTAGGGCAATGCTTGGAAGCTTCTAGGCTCCATACCTGATAACTTAGTCTTAGAATGTTTTCAGACACTGAGACTTACTGCTGAATAAGGTCACCTTTTCTCATTCTTCCTGAACTCTTGCTCACTGGTTCAACTCAGATGTTCTGGTTCAAAACTCCTCTCCAAGCTGACTGACTCAAATAGGCTTTTCTTCATTTCTCTCTGAATTGCTCTGCTTGAAAAAACTTCCCCTGTCTCAGTCATTTTGGAAGCTGTTAACCTACACTGCTGGATACTCAGGAATTTAAGTATTATTCCTTCTAAAGTCTCTGAAGAGTGTTGAAGAACAGAAGTTTAGTTCTACAATCAAGTTTAGTTGGTTAGGGAAAAAGATCTTTTTAGATCAAGATAAATGAGTTAAGTTAATAGAGATGAGATAGGATAGATATTGAATTTCATTCAGAAATTGAAACCCAACAAGACAGGAGAGATGTTTACTTCAAGTTTGACAATTACAAATAGCCAAATCACTATAAACGTAACATTTATATAACTCATTATTGTTACATTGTTCTCCTTGCTGTATGTAGTTTGTTTTATGCATGTGCAATAAAATAAATGTATATGAATTTTTTTCCTCTGATCTATATGAACCAAACTGTGCCCAACTGCAGGAACTCAAGTGAACTGCATTCAACTGCCTGAACTATACTGCATTCAACTCTATTGTACTGTCTACTGAACTCTCTACTGTACTCTACTGTATTGTCTTCTCCACTCTCTACTGTACCCTTCTCTCTTCCTTCAACTCTACTCTACTGCTCCTCAGTAGCTTCTCTTTCCTGTCTGTTCTCCTGAGAGCTGTGCATATCGTAACTCTCACTCATCCTTGTCAAATCTTTCTCTGATTCTTCACTTTGTCTGCCCCTCAATTTCAAACATGGGTGCTTCTTTCTGAAAACTAGCTTTCCCGTCATGTTTGGGATTTAAAATATGTACTATTGGAATGTCTGTATTCTAGCCAGGGGTATTAAAAATGAGTCATTCCAGCCCATCACACAGACCTATAAGGTCACTGGATGTGATCCCTTGCCAGGGCAGCCATGTTGCCAGAATAAAATTTCTCTACATTCTTCAGTTAGAATGGACCTAGATTTTAGGAATACTCTGGAGGAAAACTGAGGTGGGCAATAATACTGTGTCTTTATATTCTGAGTATTTTTATTCCTAATATGGAACATGCATATACTGTAATTACGTGAAGTACAGGCAATTCTAGTTACGAAGCTGACTCTGTTAAGCAGCTTTGTTTCTGATCGTTAGCTTCCTGTTTTGTCTCACTCAAATTTCAGTAAAGGGAGCACGGTGAGGTCACCTATACTCTCCTTCTGTCTCTTTCTTTTTGTTTGGGTATTTGAGGACATCATGCTAGGTGCTATTTGGGATATCAGAAAAAATCCCCAGATTGGAACAACTGGAAATTGCATCATAAAGCATGTCAGATTGTAGTAATTTCTAAATCAATTTTGCTTCCCTGACATCTAAATAAGACACACATTACCTCACTTCCTAGCAGCTGCTTCAAAGGGCTTGGTGAGTTTGCTCTCTCTGTCTCTCTCTCTGTCTGTCTGTCTGCTCTCTCTCCTCTCTCCTCCCCCCCCTTCTCTCCCTCTCTCCCTCCCCCCCTCAGCAAGGCCTGCTCTGCTGCCAGCCTGAGAGGCCAGTGAGAATGGAGATATTAGTTAATATTTAAGGCTCAGTTTCCAGTGACAGTAAACTGTCCTGTGTTCCTCATCTGTAACGTGGGAGTTGAATGGCAATGCCTTTTCACAGGATTTTATGGAGTACAGTCAAACTGTGATGAGTTTTCCACATTGCTGCTTGTTACAGACAGTGATAGATGGCAACTAGGTTAACCTATGAGAATTTGAAGTCCCAGCCAATTATCTTTCTGTTGAATAGAAATTTGGGATCATTTAGAGATAAACAGTGTTACAGATGAGGCAACTTTAACGTTTCTTCTGTGTGATAATGGAGGAGTTCATCTTCTCACTGAACATTTTAAGTCATGCCATGTTGACTGAGTGAAAAGGGATATGTGGAGCAAAGCACGGAGGAGATTGTTTTTGATGTTTTCATTATGTAGACATGGCCATGAGATTTTGCAATAACCATCATTTGAAAGAATAAACATATTGAACATAATATTCAAACAAGAATATCACCCACTCATTTAACTCATAAGAAGAAGAAAAAAAGAAACCAGTAAGGTGTACATATTTGCGATGTTACTTTACAATCAAGTGTAGAATGGGATGATCGATTGCCTATTATAGAATCAGGCTAATGCTTGCTGTGCCTGGAGCTTCTGCACTTGACAAGGAAGAACTTAGATTCATCAAATGTTAAACACATGGCTTTAATGGTTCATATTAGGGGAATTCCTGTGGGAACTGTGCTGGTTGTGAGGTTGTATTCACTTCACTTATTTCTTTCCTGTGGCTTTCTTATTTCCCTATGGGATGCATTTCATGTGTCCATTATTGCTTTGAAGATTTTTCATTTCTATCTCATGCTTAACACTTGCCATTGACTTCTTGTATAACTTAGGAGAAATGAATGGCATTCCTCCCCATGGGTACTAGTCTTCTTAAGGTATATTATCCTGTGCTATTTAGAAAAAAAAAAAACTATGGTTTTACTTCTTTTATATTAAAAGAAAATTTTACTTTTTGGTGCTAGCATTTTGGAAACTTAAACTTTGATTTATTTTTACATGATGCTTCTCTAGATTTTAGAACAAAGCACAATGACAGATAGTCTGGTTTTGTTTTTAGATATTTTTAAAACCTTTGAAGAAAATGATAACTGAGATGGTAGAAAATGTCTCCTCTAAAGGGACTTTCGCTTCTTAGCTACCTTTACATTTCTGAACTTCATCATTTTGGTTGCGACCAGAGGAATTTGAACTTATATAACAGTATTCACTTTGCTGTCCCAGATAGAGTCATTGCAGGTGGCACTGAAGATGTGTTCATAAAACAAAACAAACAATCTAACAACAAAACTTGACTGACAGTCATAAAGAGAGATTATCTGGATAGTTTTTGGTGGTTTCTGGGAGTTGATAGATTAAAATGTGGTGTATTTTAAATATAAGTTGATCAGCATTGATAATAAGGGACAGAGAAGTATATATTGGTGAAGGCGCTTACAGAATGATCCACTGAAATGCTCACCTTTTTATTTCAGTCAGTGCATCTGTTCTTCTATGTTTATTAAGGTTGAGTGATTAAGCAGAAAGCAGGTTCAAGGAAAAAATACCGTGGTTTGAGTCAAACTCACACTCAAAGGACGACTTCTTATATTTTCCAATTAAATCTGTACATTTGCCTTTGGTGGAGCAGTCTTTCTTCATACCTCTCTGATCTATTCTTGGTCCACAGAATACCACAGAGCTCCAAGAGTACTAATCATTTCTGCTACACTTGAAACCTTCTTCCCTTGTAAGTTAGGAGGAAGAATACAAAGAGCTCAATCTTATCAGACTTATTTTAAAATTATAAAGAGATTACTCTGTACATAAGAATGCTGCTTTGAACAAGCTTGTGTGGAGATTTTGGCAAGTACCATGCATACAGCTGATGAGAGTAGTGATTACTTTAAAAAATATATCTGAAACCCATTTCTTTTCTATATTCTACTTTTGACTTACTTCTAAAACAAATTCATCGATTTAAAAGCAATCTAGGATCTGTTTGGAACCAACTTAGGCTCCATTATTTGCATGAAGATTATATGTAAGACTAATTTACTCCCCAGGACAGAGAGCCCCTGGTGGCTACTATTAGGATAGAAACAGATGGTCATCCTGGATTTTTCCTTCATCCTAAGTGTTAGCTTTAGGCAACATAAGTGGTAGATACTTGCCACAGCTTCTATTTGACTTACACTGAAGAAATGTGAAGGACAACTTTAACTTAGTCAGGCTTGCGTCATCACATTCACACATTCAAATTTCTTAATTTCTGTGCATTATGAAATATATTCATCTGCTGTTTGTTCCATGAGCCCTAGATAAATTATGAGAATATGGGATTTACTAGTGACCGACATTTGTTTTATTTTCTTCAACAGTTGATATGTAAGTATCTTATGGTATAACCTTTATTCCTGACCACTCACTCTCTGGCAACCTGAACTAGCTGTGGATTTCGTTCCTTCTTTGCTCCCCTACCTCTGAGCATGGCAAATGTCAGGGCTCAGTTTTGATATTCATTGCCTTTTTTGAAATGGCCACCTTTTTCATGTTTCTTACAGTTAGCCTTAAAATATGTGTGTTTACATGTGTATGCTAAAAATACATACATATATGTGCATATACACACCTATAACAAACTTTATAATTTCTTATACTACACAATAAACTTTGCAATTATCCCTCAAAGTTCTTTCCTGAACTTTACACTTAGATATCTAATTGTCACCTTGACACCTCTAATATTCTAATGTGAATTTCACAGTTTACATAAAAAAAAGAAACCCAAAAAACAAAACCACTGCATATTCTTGTGCGCCACCGACCCCTCCCACCTCCATAAACTATTCTCAGCTTATGGGTATGCCATTATGAAGGGGGCAGACCTATATCACCCTTAATTGTTTTTTCTTGTCTCTTCTACATTACACTTCGTATCAGTTTGTGTTTTATTAACCTTTTAAACACAGTTGAAATCCAACTCTGTTTTGCGATGCTAACCCAGAGCACTTTTGCTCACGGAGCTCCTTACTCTTTTCTACATCCCTCTAATGCTGGGTGATTTGGAAGCAGAGTCATCACGTTACTATTATTTCCCACTGTTGGTAAATCTGCACACTCACCTGTGAGGAATACTCACTTTGTTCTCGGGTAAACCGAGAACAACGACGACAAGGATTTTGCAGCGGTCCGTAAGCTTGCCAGTGTCCACACCATCCCGTGACTAGACCTCCAATTTCCCTTTGTGATACATTATCTTCCTAAATGTCATCCTTAAAGTAGAAAGAGTGTAAGCTTCCTAAGGGCAGAAAATTCCGGGGCTTTTCTTCTTACACTACTATATCTTCTGTACCCAGAATAGATCTTGGCAACTAGTAAATGCTCATTAAATGTTGAAAAAGAATAACAACGAAAGAAAATAAAGTATCAAAATTATTGTTTTTTCAGTGATTTGAAAATAGATATAAAAATGTTATGAAAATAGCACCTGACTTGGGGTGACATCAAGATTTATTAGAAATATGATCATAAGTAAATCTCATAAACCTTTTAAATTTCAGGGATCATAAATGGGATTACAGAGCTTAAATGAGACAATGCATGTGAACTGCTTGTCAACTGCTCAGCATTTTCCTAGGTTATTAATGTCCTCTCCCCGAGAGGAATGCACTTAATCTCATGAATATGTTCACTTTATCAGTACTAGATCAAACGGTCTATATTTGTTCAAGTCATTTTATCTTGAGTTTTTGTAATCCCTTTTTTATATTAATATAAATACTTTTAATTGGTAAGCATTAAACATTTACTGAATGTTTGCTAATGGGATTCATATTATAATGGCTATAATGTGATGAGTACTACACATATTTGATGAAATAATCAAATATATTTAAACAGAGTGATTTAATTCCTTTTATTTGTTAAGTTCCATGCATTTTTTAAACTACTCTACAAGTATTTAGAGAGTGAGAATGTTTAATAATCTGAATGGCATAATGATGCAACACTGTCTTTATTTTTTCGGATGGAAAAAACTTGCGTAGATCAACTTATTCAAGGTCATAATTTATAATATTTACAAGCATGCATTCTCATATGTTAAAAGTTAAAATAATTTTGAAATTACTACTATGAGTTTAAAAATAGGACCATTTACATGAATGCTATCCAAGGGCCTGACAAACAATAGCTTTGAGACTTTCACTGTTGATTTACTTTTAACATGGCCTATGACAGTTACAGTTACCGTGACCTTGATAGCCTTTATAAAGTATGTTTGTGTCAGTCTTCAGCACAGATTTTTAAGAGTATTACTGAATGCCTTCCATGTCACATAAAACATTGGATGTTCAGAAACATCTCTCTCTTTTGGTTACATATCTATAATATCCTAAATTATATTTATCTATGAAATGAGATTTTGCTACCCATATGACCTTTCCCCTGCTTCTTTCTCAGGTTTATCTCAGATACTTTTTCCTATTTGGATCCTTGGCATTCGCTGTTAATACACGGCTTTCTCTCAAAATTACTTAGAATAGGTCCTCATTTTATTTCTTTTTTTTTTTAACTGTTCAAGGCTATACTTGGGTGAGCATTCATTAAGAAAGTTTCTGCACAGGTTCACATGATACATTGGTCATTATATATACTAATTCTTAGCATATTTAGTATTGAAATATATATAATTTTGCAAACATCAAATATGATAGGCACAATATTATTCCTAAAATTTAGTTAAAGGCAGTACTGCCCAGCTAAGGCGATAGGAGAATGATGTTTGGTGCTAGCCATGATGCACACAGATAATTACTGTTAAAGTTAAACACTGTTAAAGTGTATTTGTATTTGGCACCATGGACCAAAGCAGGTGTCATCATGCTATGTGAAACAAGCTGAGCATAGAAGTGAGGGCCAAAAGAACTTGGTCATATGTAAAATCGAAAATTTTGATCTCATATAAACAGAGTAAATGTTCTCTACCCAAATCTCAAAACAGCAGAATAGAGGGGAGGATGAAGAACTCTTGATCAAAGGAAGATGAGTTACAAACAGGAAAAAGAGCACAGTACATTGGGTTTAGATAACAATTCTCATTTATTTTGAACAAACTAGAAGAGACAGTGCAAGCTTTACCATACATATATGACAAAATGATTGGAATAATAGATGTGTTCATTTTGATTTAAACACTGTACATGGATGCATTCTGTGGTTCCCCACTAATATATACAATTTTTGTATCCCTATGTTTCTGTTAAAACACCTACTAAAGAAAGCACGGCGTAGTTAGAAAACAGTGAGAGAAAGGAGAATACACAGGATGAATGTAAGTACGGGTCAGAGAATTGCATTTGAATTCATTTTCTGGGAAAGCTATCCTTAGGATGGAGGATGGATCATGCGAGCTCAGTTGTTTAGAAAGCTACTGTGGCTTTAATGTGATGAGCCATAACTGGAGCCCAGAGAAGAAATATGTGTCCTTGAGCTGGGGCAGGTACACAGCAATCAGCTCCTTGGCTGCTGGCTTAGTTCCCTCTCTTTTGCTGGGATAAAATGCCATGAAAATGGCAGCAGAATGGAGCCGGGTTATTTTGACTCACTGTGCAAGGGTGCAGGCCCTCCTGCAGGGGCAGTCAGGGCATCTGGTCACACTGCATTCAGAGGCAAGGACTCAGAAAGGTTGATGAAGGCTTGTGTTCAGCAGCTCACTCTTTCCTTTTCATAAGGTCCAGAATCCCAACCCAAGAAGTGCTGCCACCAACAATGGAAAGCTCTTCCCATGTCCGTGAACCTAACCAATTGTAATAGCCACAGACATGCCAGAGACCAGTTTCCTGGGTGATTCTAGATCTCATTCAAGTTGGCATTTTAGGCTAGTTATCACCTCCACATTCCCTTTATGGAGTAGGTCAGGCACCACCACTCTGACCAGATGCTATGTAAGTTTATTCTTTTTGTTTGTTTGTTTGTTTTCTTTTTTCATAAAAGATAGTCTTATTTCAAGTAACTGCAAGTGGGAAGTCGGGGTTAAGAACAAGGCTGGGACAAATGGCTACTTTCTTCACAATCAAGCAAGGAGAGAAGGTAGCTCCTCGCTGCCACTGCATCCACGGACTCTCAAACATCCACTGACTCTCAAACATCCACTGCCCTCTCACTGGAGTGTTAGGTAGTCTAGCCTGCTATGCCCAGATCTGTGTCTTATGTAAAGGATGTTGGGGAAAGGGAATGTGAGGATAAAAGCGTTGTTATTCACATTTTTACACACTTTTAGTTTGTCCAAAAAGAAAAACTATCTATTTTTTCACATGACAGTAGACACGTTTGATTCTGACAATTACTTGTTACAGTCATGTTGAGAGGACCATTGTTTCAAGATAATGTAAAATTAGATCAAATAGCAGCAAATGATGTTTTAGGGGACATTCTGATATGGTAAAGTCATTGATCTCTCTAATGTAATGTGCATTTGTGCTTGGCATCTTTCCTAGCAACAGTTTACAGTGGGAGCACAGGAGGGGACAGTTCCCTGCAGCCTGATGTGGTATCACACTGGTAGGATATGAGATCGTGTTCTGAAGCCCAGCAGTGTGATTTAACAGGCATTTTACTCAGTTTCATCTGACATTGGTTAGTAGAGAGTCTGCTGTGTTGTCTTGAAAATGTCATATGATTTCCCAAATTCCAACTTGTTTCTATTCATCTTAATCAAAATAAGGGAACAAGAGGATACTTTATCTTTGGGCACATGGTTCTCTTCCTTTCTTTAACTTGATTTCATGAAAACCTGTTTTGCTTTAGGGATGTTATTAATCATATAAAGCTTTGGCATTATGAAAATGCAAAGTCCTAGCACTGAGGAGGGAGGTGGACACAAAGCCCCATCCCTAACCTATTTGCAACTGATACCTGCTGGGAGAGAGGGCAAGTCAGATTTCTCCAACCGAGTCTCAGGGGCTAAATCACCCGCCCTCCAAGGCAGGCCCATGCCCAGGAGTAGGTGGCCAACACAGTACAAAATGAACTCTGTTTTTCTTTTTCATTTTGCTTTTTTTTTTTTTTCCCCTTATCTGTTTTGCTTCTTTGTTTTTGTTTTTGACAGAGAGAAAGAGCATGAAGTTGTGTGCGGGGCGGGGGGAGATGGGGAGGACCTAGGAGAAGTCAGAAGAGGGGAAGTGATCATATTATATAAAAAAAAATACAGAAAATCTTCTGCTAACTTTTTTCTATCCTTTATTCATTGTAGTCATGATAAAGAATAAAACAGTCACTGTATCTAAGTTCTGGCAGTAACACATTTATTCAAAAAAAAAAAAATCCTGCAAAGAGCAGCATGTAAATGCTTTTATATAAAGTAGTCCTAATAATACTTATAGGAAATAGCTTTTAAACTGGTATAAAACTGGGAGAAAGAGGCACCTTACTAATTATGTGTCCGTGAAAGAGTAGCTCCTTGGTCTGTTCTTAGAGTGGGATACAGAGAATCTGAAAGTGGGCTCCACGGAAAGCTACATCTCACGGTTTAGTAGCATCTATTTGTATTCTGGATCTGTGTCATCGTTGAGGTACAGAAATGTATCCCATAAACTTTAGGATATGAGTTATTACAGGGTGTTGCACCTTTACCATTTCTTGACGTGTACTAAGGGGTTCAGTCATAAAAGGGAATGCAAACTATCTGTTTTCTAAGTTTCACTGGTCAGTAGGCTAAGGGTTAGACGATGTCTAGGCAGCTACCTAGGAGAGACACTGGGTTCTTGGATAGGTTGCTTCATGCTGCTGTGTGTTACCTGAGTGCAGACAGGCAGATACCCCATGGCTCTCCTTTCTCCCTCTCTTGCTTCTCACATCAGGCCTCCTGTGAGTTGGTAATGCCAGTAGACCTGATACTAGTTCAAGCTTGTGCAGTGTCCATGAGAAGATCTGTTTGGACAAAACTGTCCGTGGTAGCCATCGCAATGGCTCTGTATTAGGGGCTTTTCACTTGTGGACTATCTTTATGGGCACCCCAAAATACTTCCATGGGGACTAAAAATACAACAAGAAGCTGGGAGCAGGGAGAAAGGCCTGGAATCCTTGACCTTACAGGAATGAAAAGGCTCCAGAGAATGGCGCAAACTTTACATTTGACTGAAAGGTGCACAAGCATAAGTTCAAAAGGACAACATTTAAGTTCCATGTGCAAATGCATCTGTTTCTTTTGACTGGACACAATGCTACACACCTGTAATCTCAACTCCTAGAAGGAGGAAGGTCATAAATTTAATGCCACCCTTGGATACATTGTGCAGCTCTCATTTAAAAAACAAATAAAAAAGAAAGCATAAAGAAAAGTAAAACAAAAACCTTTCTTTGTATTAGAAAAAGTGTAAAGGAATAGAATTGAGGGAGACACTATAAGACAACAGTGATTAACTGTATTTAAATCATAATTTTACATTTCATACAATTTATATAAGAGGCATTGTTATAAACTAAGAATCACCTACAGTAATGACATTTACAAATGTACTTTTAACTATTTGATATACTTATGACCAGTAATTACCACAGTGATATAAAATGAGTAATTTTATAAGAAAACATACTTTTTTATATAAGGCAGGTAATACTTAGAGTGTTGTATAAATAAATTTGGTTTTGGTAACATGGCAGACTAGAAAAAGCAGGAAGTCACTTACTTCAGTGTGAAGTCTACAATTACATAACAGGATTTCTGCTTCTTGGAAAAGTGTGCTTTATAAACATGAGGCATTATTGTACTTGTGGATAAATTGCTGCCAAACAAGAAATTGCTATTTGATAGCTACTGACGGCTATAGGCAGTCTAAAGAGAACAGAAATAAGAATCTGTCTAGAAGTTTAAAAAGAAAGTCCTTAAAATAATAACAAAGATTCAAGGTAAATAAAAAGTTAAAGTACCATATAGGGAGGAGTTGAACCATGCATTAGACACAAAAGTAGTACCAACATAAGATTCTGCAGAAGCACAGCACTAAGAAGTCAGAGTTCAGTGGGAGAGTGGGTGTCTAACATGCAAAAGACCCTGAGTCTACCACAGCACAACAAAAAGAAATGGCCTTAAAAAGGAACAGCAGCAACCAAACGTAGGAGAATTGCTACATGTTTGAGGCCAGCCTAGTTTCATGGTGAGTTAAAGGACAGCCAGGGCTACATATTAAGAATATGTCTCAAAGGCCAGAAAACCCAAATTCAATGCAAATATAAGTGTTTCATACATACAAGTGATAGATCAGAGGGGGGAAAAAAAAACAGGGAATGATAACAATGAATTCAGTATTTCTTGAAGTTTTGAGATGAAAAAATGGTGATTGTAAAACACGGCAAAGACACAGAATTTTATTTCCAGGTGAGAGACACATATATTAGAAGTTTCAGAATTCCCTTCTGTTGTTAAACTCTGTGGTTTTGGCAGCTGGGAAGGGTACAAGTCAAAGGAAGTTTAGAACATATCAGAATAAAGAATTGATAGATCACACCTCATTATTTGCAGGAGACATGAGTGGTCAATGAAAGTGATCCTTTTTTGTTGTTGCTATTTCTTATAAATGTGTGCCATATTGGAAATATTTATGTGATGCTTCTGGAAGAAATGGGAAGAGTGCAGAATTACATGTAATATGATTTTAAAAATAGGTGGGGAGATGTAATTTCCATTAAGATGCATTAGTTGTAATTGTCTAGGGTAATACTTACATTAATTCTCACTCATGTTACATTGCAACCTTTTAAGATTATATAAATTATATAAAGATGTTAATATATAATATCAACAATGACATATGCATGTAGAAAGAAATTGACACAGACTTGGTCTCATTTCTTAGCCAGCTTGCTACCTGGAATGTCAACAGGGTACCAGTTGTCTCCCTTTAGTGCCACTCACATTCTCTGGCATTCAGTTCGCCTCTTCTCTCTCCCTAGTCTGGTCTTCACTGTTTCCCTCCCACGCTGTGCGACCCTCCACTCTCACTTGGATTGCCATATAGGTAGCTAGGGAAGAATGAAGCTAATTGGCTGAGCAAGGCCCAGATGCTTAGCAATGCATCCTCTGTTGTTCCTATGGCCAGGAAAAAACAGTGGTGCAGTGGGGAACTTCTGGTTAACATAAACCAATCTGTTTTATGTTTTGCACAGAAAGTTGTGACTGGGAGATAAGTTTGGAAGGAGGGAGCAGAAAGGAGACTGCGGGAATGCTTTAAATGAAGCAGAACTGTAGGACTTGGAGTGTAAAACAAAGGGAAGAGGGCAGGAGAGTGTGTAAGCAGCTCTTTTTTGCTATTATCCTGGATAGTCTTAACCACCATCTTTACACAGCCTAGAATCCCCTAAGTCTTAACCTACAGATTGCCAAGATCAAACTGTCTAGACATATGATGGTCCGATCACTGTGGGCAGCAGCATTCCTTGGGCAGGTGGTCCTGGGATGTGCAAGAAAGCTGTGAAACAAGCATCAAGTAATTCAGCAAGAAATGTTCCTTCCCTGTTCCTGCTTCAAGGTTCTGCCCAAACTTCCTCCAGTAATGGACACTAAACCTTTGCCCACCCTAGGTTGATTTTGGTTAGAGTATTTTAACACAGCAACAGAAAGGAAATTAGAGTGGAAATTAGATCTGAGGAAGTAGGATGATGTTGTGGGGAATCTTCCTGTGTGGCTTCTTATGCCGCTGGACTGTTTTGTTGGAAGAATGTGGGAGCATTTGGAATACTGAGCTGGAAAAGCCATTGAGTGCTCAGAGCTAAGTGGGTCATTCTTGTGGAGGCTTAGAAGAAAGTGGTATTGAGCCAAACGGGAACTGTGGCAGCTTGGCTCATGAGGTTTCAGAAGGAAAAAGAGATTCTACTGAAACAGGGGACAGGGGCATTTATGTGACGGTTTGGCAAATAATCTATGTCTGTTGATCAGTATTGACCAGCAGCACTGAGTAAAATCTGTACATCACTGAGATAATAGGAAAGTGTTTCCTCAGAGTTAGCATAGATGGATAGTTCAAGAGAGGATGGCTTCATTTCAGGGTCACAACAGAAGTTGGAAACAGTATGCAAGACTTGCCCAGATGATACTGTTTTGAAGGCTTGGAGGATTCATGAGAGCAACTGAGGGCTGGTACAATGTGGAAAAGTTGGAGACGCAGTGGAGAAGCCACTAGTAACCGTACAGTCCCAATTGCAGGAGACCATGGGGAGTTGGAGATGCCTGGACCATGGGACCAAGGACAGCAGTGAGTGTGGAGAGAGCCGGTCTCAGCCTACCAGATCAACCTGTAAGTGTACGCTGTGGAGGGCAGAGATGAAGAGGTGGAGATACTCTCACCTTTTAGATTCAGAATACTGGATAATGAATGAATAACAGATGTCGAACACTGAGCTATAGGACTGGCTTTATATTGTTGGATTTTGGTTGTATTTTTTTAAATGTAATATTTTAAATTAAGTATAACCACTAATAACGTTGTTTCCATCTTCTGTTTCTACTCTCCAACCCCTACTATGTACTCTTCCTTCACGATCCCCCTCCCCCTCCCTGCATATTTCCCTTCTCTTCCTCTCAAATTCATGCACTTTTTTCTTTCTTATTATCATGCATGCACAAGCGCGTGCACACACACTCACACAAACATGAATGCAAACTGTAGAATCCATTTTTGTTAACTATGTGTATATTATTTCAGAGCTGATCACTTGCCATTGGCTAACAGTTAGGGAGATTACCTCTGGGAGTGGTTAGTTCTTCCTCAGAGTCATTACTTGCCTGTAGTTCTTTTGATAAAGGTGGGCCTCTATAAAAAATTTCCCCTTTTGTGTTAGTATTTCTGTTGATATTGTCATTGTTCCATGTACTTTTTGTTAAAGCCCCTGTTCTTCCTTTTTGTAATAAGAAGTATGTAACATGTCTTGTATTTTACAGGAGCCTATACCTAAGAAATTGAGAGTTTAAAGAAATGTTGAATTTTTTAAAGCATTATATTTTTAAAAGACTTTGGTTTTTAAAAAACCAGTTATTCCATGTTTTATATTATATTAACATCATTAATATTTATAATATTATATTAACATGGAAGTGAAACGTTACGTGATATGTAATTCTGTGTCAAATTGTCAGGGGCTAGAATGTCCTTGTCAACTTTAACTGTTAACTTGACAAAACCTAGACTCACCCAAGTAGATCATCTCAATTGAGGGATTGCCTAGATCAGACTGGCCCTGTCCGTGGGGGATCATCTTAACTGTTGATTGACACAGGAGGGCCTTGCCCACTGTGCACAGCACCCTTGCCTGAGATGTAGGTCCTGAGCTATATAAAAAGCTAGCTAACTCTGAGCCAGGTAGCAAGCCAACAAGTACTGTTCTGCCATGATTTCTGGTCCAAGTTCATGCTCAAATTCCTGCTCTGGCATCTCTCGATCATGTGCTGTGGCCAGAAAGTATAAGCCAAAGAGATCCTGTCTTTCCCTAAGTTGATTTTGGTGTTTCATCATAACAACAGAAAGAAACATGATTTCTCCCTGGACTATGGGACAACACCTCCATGGCATGACAGAGTGGCCTTGGGAAAGAAGACTTGAGATAACGTACTAACACTTGTCACTGATAGAATGCTAGTGACATTAGTGTTCTTAAATTATGGTATAGGACATTGATCAAATTATTACAACCTTTCCTTAAAAAAAAAAAAATAAAACCCTACTATGTCAAGGAATGAAGAGGTTTAATGCTTATAGTTACCCTGTAGCAATATTAATATGCTGCCAAGTTTTCTCTTGCTATAGATATATTTGTCTTCTTACTGTCTGCTATAATCTCTAAGAATATTTAAATAATTTTCATATTGATATAAAAACTTGCATTTATTATTGCTCAAATCATCTTAAATAGTATATAAGAGTGATAAAACACTACTTTAGGTGAGTTTATATCATGTTTATACAGCCATTATAAATTTAATTACAAATATTTTGTTTAACGCTATGTAATTGACAAGAAATTCCCTTTTACATGGATTTTGCCGAAGGCTGAATTCAATTTTATGTATTGATTGCACATGAGTCTGTAAAGCAAAGAAAAGGATATCAGTATCAGAGGTCAACATCTTATTTTGTATGAGTTCCATAAATATATTATTAAATTCTTAAATTAATGGCTAACATAAGGAATATATTTGCCTTTTTATATTTTTAAATGACAAAAATATAGATTTATATAGAACTGGTTTTTCTTTGCTCATTTCCTTTCTATTCCTCTCCCTTTTATCTTTTTTTTTAATACAATGTTTGAGCCCTTTTATTCTTAACTCTCAATACTTTCTCCTTCACATTAGCAGAGCAACAAAGGCATGCTTTGGAGACCACTTGATTTTTCTACCTGAAATGAGCTGAACTTAGGAAAAGCTAGAAAGAAACAAGCCTTGGTCTCTATAACTCAGAGTGCTGAAAGGATGGAATGAATGTGAGTATGTCAGAACAAAGACCAGAGAGAGAAGCTACTTCACATGAGGAGCCTGTGTACACGAGAAACATGTTCTAGTCATCTGCTAAGGAAAATGGAACACTAAGAGAAAGAAAAAAAATCAGGAAAAAACTTTCAAAGCAACTGAAAGGAAGCAAATAGCTCTTGAAAACAAGAAAGAAAATTGGAAAAAAGATCATTTGGTAGAGAGCAAGCTCATAGATGTCTTTAAAAGAACATACAAAACAATTTTTAAAGAATTCTAGCAGAGTAGACTATTGGACAATGCTTTAGAGCAGGCATAGGAACTACAAGTGGAGAGCCGTAAGTGAGCAAAGATGATTGGCTGTCATGGCAACCAGGAGGCGCCTGTGTCCACTGTGGAAAAGAAGAGGACATTTGTCAAGTGGGAGAGGGAAAGAAACTGCTATTTTATCCCAAATGATGAAGATTCCTAAGACAGTTGTGTGGGAGGATACGTTTTCTCTATAAATAAAATCTGTTGCATAGTGGACCAACATAAGGTCTATTGCGGATGCGCCTAGTGAGTCACAACACAACTCACCATGTGAACTCAGCAACACTGGTGCTGACCGAGCTCCTCACAGCAGCACTAACTCACTGGCTACAGAAGGAAGGTGCAGTGCTGGCCAATCATTTTGAGCATTCCTAAACGCTCACCTTTAACTTTGTCTTTTATTATGTACCAAGTCATTGCCAGTTCTTCAGCCTGACTTTCAGTTGCCCTGATAAGAAATGCTTTGATTTTATTCTAGTTCCTTGAGAAAGGACGGAAGGCTTGGCATGGATATAAAAAGGGTGGATTCCACAGATCAGCTTTGATTATGTTTAATATGGATTTGTTACAAGTAAGACAGATGCATTTAAGTCAAAGTTTATATATTCAGGAGATTATCATTATGGAATGTGTCAATATAAGACTTTTAGGAGCTCGACAGAAGGTTCAGTGGCTAAGCCCACTACACTTCTAAAGGACCCAGGCTTGCTTGAGCCCCAAAATGTTCATGGTGGCTCACAACCATTTGCAACTCCAATCCCAGGGGATCCACCACTCTCTTTGGCTCCCACGAGTACCAGGTATTGATGTGGTGCATGGACATACATGTAAGCAGAACACCTATACACATAGAGCCAAAAGTAAGGAAAACAGTGACTCTGGAGACCTAACGGGATGTTCTGATGCTCAGATTCTCAGCCAATGGGTGGGCTCTGTTACCAGCCAGCAGCTGCCTGTGTGCGGATAAATGGCCAGATAAAAGGAAAAAGGGTTCCAAGTACATGGATCCTGTCTGCAAAGTGCCCTGCTCTTTCTTTATGAACCAATACTTATGTTAATTTTAGATTAGGAAAAAGTGGGCTGAATCTGGAGTTAGACTGCAAGCAGAAGGCTAGAGTTGAGCTGAGGTGGTAGATGGGAGAGTTTCTTTGGAAATGCCTTAGCTTAGGGGTGACAGTGCCAGAAAGGGCAGGCAGAGAAAAGTCAGCAACTTCTTCAGAGTTCTAGAGAATAACCTCTGGATTTCAACTAGTTGACTTCAAAGGTCCAGGAAAATATGACCCCGTAATTGTCCTAGTGAAGTCTGGGAAGCACAGACTGTGGCTGACTTCTCCGTTTGGCTGGCGAGAATAGGCGAACTGTCTGAGACTATCTCACTGACTGTGAACTTTCCTAAGGGCATCTGCACCAGGACTGACTTAGTAGCTTAACCTCCTGCTCAGTTTTACACTCTCCACTTTTATGTAAATTACATTAGGTTGCACAGTAGGACGTTTGCCCCTTTTTGGATCAGTTTTCACTTGAGACTGGGCTTCTCAAGATTGTGTCTGTTTGCCTTCTGCTTCATGCAGTCTGTTCTATGAATCTATCTCTAGGAATTCCCTTTACCTGGAAGTCAGGTCTCATCATCATTCCTTTATGCTTGATTCTCGGTGGAAATGATTAAACAGAACAGTTAGTATATTCAATTTTTAAGACTGCAGAAATAATCTCAAACTCTGCCCATAGGTATGGTACTCTTTAACGCAGTGGTTTGCAATGTCTCGGTTGTGACACCTTCAGGAGTCTAATGATCTTATCAAAGGGGTCACCGACAACTATTGGAAGACATGGATGTTTATGATTCATAACTATCAAAATTATAGTTATTAGGAGCAATGAAACTAACATGGTTGGGGGGTCATCACACCATGAGAAACTGAGTTAAAGGGTAGTAGTCTTAGGATGGCTGAAAACCACTGTTTTTAATGTATATCTTTTCAAGGAAAGTAGCTGTCTTCATTTTCTCTAGTTTTGTATTCTGTGGTGTTGTTACCTCTTAAGAAAAATGAGTTATTTTATTGGGAAAAGATCCTTGAAAAATATAATTTGCTTTTAGGCCACCAGTTTCTCAGAATAGTCAAAGCATATCCTTAAGGAATACATCACGTCATGGTTGAAAAATTTAAATATGACAAATTCTTTACTTTGAAGACTGAGGGTTGACAGAGGCCAATAGCTTCAACTTCAGATAGGATGACAACAGCCAATTTTAATTACTGGTAAATACTTAGACATGTCTTTTATTCCCCATTGAGTCATATCTGTGTAGCAAGGACTTTCACAGTGAAATTAATGTGCACAATATAATGTAGTCTTTATTCTGCTTTTTCTCAAGGAATACAGTTGTAACAATAAGATTCTGATCAAAGTAATAACTAGTAAGTTCATTAGATACTGGGTTTTAAGGCTCATGGCTTATCTACTTACTTTATCACTATTTTTTCACTCTTATATGTGGGGAAAATCCTTCTGAATATATATTGTGGGCTCTTTTTGTATGTATTTCCAAAAATTTGTATGCTAACTATAAATATTTCTGAGAGTACAGCTAGATTCTGCTGGCATCTATTACTACCCAGGGTCTGCACGGCTATTATCCCTAATGCACTGGCTGAACCACTTGGTAATAACTCAGTCAGCTCCGTTCTTTCTAAACCAATCCTCAAACCCACTCTATCAAATTTTGTGTGCGACTAGCACGGGTTTCTCTCTCGTTCTTGATAAAACTGCACGCTTACAAGGCATCTAGGTCCCAAAGCAGTTGGTGTCCTTTGTTAAATCCTCACTGAGATTTAAAGCATTGGTTATCAATACTCCGCAGTTGTTAACGCTAAGGAATGAGGTTCTTTATTGCCAGACTAGTTCTCTGGTTCTGAACCTGCAAATTGTGACAGAGCTGCTAAAGGCTTTGGTGATTTCGCCTCTCTAATCAACATAACAATAACAACACTAGAGGGTGAATAACATTTCTAGAATGCAACCTACCATTTATAGAGTAGGTGTGGGTTCTTTCTGTTAAAATAGAGATAGTAGACCTTTTGGATTTTATGAGTAACCTAGTCAGGAAGCATTGAGGAAACCAGGGCACACTCTTATCCTGGAAATGTTAGCCTGGCTCATACTTCAATCTATTTATTTATATTTCAATATCTGTAGTCAGTCATATAGACTGAGAGGGACAGATGAATCACTGGGTCTGGTCTATATTCTGAGGGCTGCAGAGATGTAGGAAAACAGATTCATGGTCTTCAGTGGGGGAAATAGGCAAGTAAACAAGAAGATTACTGTTTGTGTGTGAATGCCTGGGAAATCAGAGGTAAGACAGAGTGACTATTTTATTGTCTATTTGGTCTTTTACAGATAGATGACTGACTTTTACCTGGAAATAATAGATTCAAGGAAGGCCCATAAGAGGAACAAATGTTAGATTTGCATCCTGAAGGAGTCTTGGGAATGGAATAGATAACAAAGACTTATGAGACAGAGAGGATTTAGTTTAAAGGTAGAGGGATCAGCAGAAAGGTGTTCTTTCTTCATTCTCTGCCGCTCTCTTCTCAGAGTGACTAAGGCAATACTCACAACTTATAATGTCCTGTAGGATGAACAGTAAGTTTGAGGAGCAGCATTTTGTGCTAAAAGCAGAGAAATAAGATGGTGTAATGAGGCATAAATAGTTTTATGTTAGGAAAAAACCCAGAAAGCCAATATTTCTTAAGAAAGGATAAGTTTTTTTTGGGAAAAGGGCCCCAACATTTATAAATATATGCATTTCAAGACAAATTAAGAATACAGAGGAAGCATTATGCACTCAAAAATTTCCAAGTTATTTTTATAACTATTAGAAGTAAATAAATAATAAGTACCCATTTTCTGAGAAAATAATTACACATAATAATATGTATAAATAAAAATAATAGTCTGTCACTGTATTTACAAGATGTTCTAGACTTTCTGGTCCATTAGAATAAAATAAAAAAATAATGTCAAATATTCAAATATCAAATATGTTAATAAAATGCTTATACAAAAATAATTTTATAATTCATCTTACTTACTACATTGGCTAGAAGATTTTCACTTAATATTGTTTTAATTACAGTGTTTTGAAAAAGAGAGGTATTTCAATATGAAGTGGACGGTGAGTCAATGCCTCTAAAATACCACCACCACCAGCCTACCGTTTTGTATCTTGATGATTTTCAAGATTTATGTTCATTAAATGACCCCTTATCACTATAATACCAACAAAGTCATTTTTACAGGCTCAAATTCTTGATGAGATTAGTTACTCAACAAACAGTGTCCTTTAAATGCCTATAAGTTCCGCTCTTCACTTCTGCTAATAAGTCCCTTCTTATTTCTGGCATTGTTAAAACTGATTTTCTTCAACATTCTCCTATGACACAGACCAACAGGGGAATCAGTTCTATTAAAGAAGATCTTTAGGATGAAATCAACTGTGGAATGTTTTACAAACGTGGTTCAATAAACTCCATATAATTTCAAAAGAAAATGATGCATACAGGAGCATCTTGGGAATTAGCATAAAAACACTGTTTCACTTAGACTCATGCAAGAAGGACCTTTGGGAGAACAGGACTACTTTCAAATAGCCTGAAAAAAATCTCTTACTGGGGTTCTAAAGAACAAAATTTGCATATTAATAGAAGATTAAAGTGCCCATCAAGTATTCTGAAGCAGTTACTTTCTCTTGTCGGTTTTGTTCCTCACATAAACATCTTTCATAATAAAAAGAAACTTGTGCCTTTGCTATTTCAATGAGTCTCCAAGGTTTCCTGTTACAATAGGGCAGATTTTTGAAATGTCTAAAACCCTTGAAGAGAGCTCTTTGGAATTTTATTTATCAGTACAATGAAAGGGTTACTTTTGCGGGGGGGGGGGGGGGGGAAGAACAATTCAGAAGAAGGACATATCAGAAAATGGTTCAGGAAGATTTCCCTCCACCAAAAGACAAGGGGGGGGGGTGGATAACAGATAGATAATATGCACACACACTAATAGATAGTTAAGTAAAAACTGAATTACTCCTTTAGTAAGTAAAATGTGCTTTAAAACAAGAATTGAACTACTGGCAGGCAAAAGGACAGGGGCGAAAAGAATAGGTGAAGGTGCTTGAGAGGCCGACATCAATCTCAAGGAGCTGGTGTGCCTCAACTACAATTGTTGTACCGATTTCCCACCTTTGTTTCTGAGAACATTGTAGGGAACCAGTTGCAATGAAAGGTAGGTCTGCTCCTCAGAAAACCCACAGCATGTAAAATCCAGAGATATATGTAGTTGAAGCCTAAGATATCACAAAGCAAAATTAAGGAAACACTGTAATGTGAGAAGATTAGGCTTTAGGCAGGAACTTAAAGTCAGCATTTACTTAATAGCCGAGTATATGTGTGTCTTCCTCCTTAAAAAATGTACACTTCTGGAGTTTCTTTGTCCCTGCACCTGCTCTCCTACTTCCATTTTTTTGTTTGTTTGTTTGTTTGATTTGCTATTGTTTTTCTTTTTACAACTGCCCTCAAGTTCAAAGACCTGAGAGCTTTGCCTTTCTCCTGCCTTTTCTGGCATCTGACAAGAAGCAGACATAAGCCTTCACACAGAGCACGATTCTTTCCTCGTTGATTTTAATATAAACGGATGCTATTTTTCAGATGAATTCTTTACTTTTTGAAGGAAAGCATCTGTCTGCCTTTTCAATTAAGATAAAAATGAATCCTGGGTGGCTTAGCTTTTCATACTGTCTCAGGGTCGTAGATGTGAGGTTGCCATTTCCTTTATGATAAAGGGGAGGTTCTCTTTCTATGACTGTATTATGTGCACCCGTAGCTTGAAATGATATTCCTCACAACGGGCTGTTATGTGTGCCTGTGAGGCACTGCTTTTCTGCTCTCCTGCTTTTAGTTCCATCTGGCTCTCTAATCGCAATGACAAAGAGGCACAGAGAAGTGTGAGGACAACAGCTACAAGAGCTTTGGAAGCTGCCCCCACGTGGACGTGTGCCTTCTCCTTGCTCAAGCTGGAGATGCTCCCTAGGCTACCTGGTCGCACATGGTTGTCAGCCTTTCTAGGCGCCGTCTCAGCAGCTCACTGCCAAGACTTGAGGCTGGAGACTTCCCATGAGTTCCTATGTGTTGATGCCAGCCTCTAGAACAGCTGGAAATCTCTTTCTTCTTGATCTACAGTCCCTGGCCTGTCTCTCCCTAGTGCAAATGTCTGCATAATCACTGGTTTCATGACATGGAATGCTTTCAATTCCACTGTCACGAAACAAAAGAGAAAAAATGAGGACACTGAGAGGAAGGAGGAGGAAGGTCCCACCCATAGCTTCCTAATGTCCTTCTCTTCCCAGAGATCCTGTTAGCTGCCTCATAGAACTGAGACTCAAAAATTGAAGAGTTCATCCATCATAGCCAAAGTCCAACCTGGTGCTATCAGAAAGAAAGGGACGAGATGATGACCCTGCAAATGGCCCTAATTTTTCTTTTCTTTTCTTTTCTTTTTTCCGAGACAGGGTTTTTCTGCGTAGCCCTGGATGGCCCTAATTTTTCAAAGCAGAAAATATTGTTTTATTTTACCACAATCATTAACCTTATTTTAGTAAAATTCTCATTATTTCATGAATTAGAATGAATGATCTATATAAAATGACAAGAAATAGAGCAGTTTTAAAAAGAATGACTACAAATCAGTTATAATTATTTTGGCAAGCTTCTTGGATGACTAGTGAAACTCGAAGGGGAAGTGCGCCTGTTGGCCACTGACAGCTGCTTGAATGCTCCCTTCTTTTCCCCTGCAGACATCATTTTCCCCCTTTCCAATAGCTTGATACCTGCCTTCCCTTATAGACTGACTAGTGTAAAGTGGACAATGGCCAGTAGGATTATCTGCTGCTCTGAGCAGTGAAGGCATGCACAGACTGGCTGATAGGGCGGGCGGCACACTGAGAACAAATTCACTTTATGAAGCTTGCAGCCCTTCCGGCCACATGAGATTTGGGTTACCTGGTGACATTTGAAGTTTTCCAGGTTCTTAAGTTGTCTAAGTTTGTAAGCTATTTATCTTGCAGCATTGTCCTTAATTTGGTGATTTTTAATCTCTCTCTCTGTGCCAGCCTCCCAGGCTTAGTGTGTGATGTTTGCACCAGCTTCCACACTCACTGAGCACATCGATGAAGATGTTCACACAAAATCCCAAAGAAACAGGAGTCATTTAAAATGTTGTTTATGAAACTTACTCCTCCATTTTATGAATCTCACAAGTAAAAAAGGATAAATTTCAGCCAAACTAGTTTATTCATTGTTTTTTTTTTTTCTTTCTATACCTTCGGTCTAAAAAATAATAGAATCCTATAAAATATGTGGTACATTTTCCCCCTTATGATCTCTAGCTTACCTCCTCATATCTGTTTCCTTAGGTCTGGTTCTGTTTACTCAGGCCTCAGAATCTTTGCAGCTTTATTATTGTGATATGCACCAATGTATGTTCATTGTAGATTATCTGGAAAACAGAAAAATCAAAGAGAAAAAATGTAAAGCTACTATACCACCATGAACATAAAAATCATTTGCGTAGAACTGTAAACTGTACTTAATAACTTTCTTTTCCTTACTAGGTCATTACAGTTTCAGACATGATGATGTTTCTCTACACTATGGTATCTAATGTCTGCTTGGGGCTTCATTACAAAGATGTTCCTCAATTTGATCACTCCCCCATTGTCGACAGAAATCTTTGTACACTTAAGTCAAATTGCATATTTAATTAGCTTTTCAAGGATATATTCATTCCCCAGACTCCTAGCATTTCCGTAATTCATTTTTTAAAAAGAAAATATTTTCTTATAATACAATGAATAGGCATCTTTATAAATAGATCAGGGAAACAGGTTAAAAATATAATTCTGTCACTATGTAACTTCTTATTCCTTCTTAACAAAATTGATTCATTTATTTCCTTTAATATTTTTACAAATATTCTTTTTAAAAACATTGTTACATATGCATTTATATTATTACACATATATACAATAAACTACTTATAGCAGAAAGAACCATAACACAATCAGGAATTATATAAATGTTACATTCTTAGTGTTTTGGCTATTTGTATTTGACAGCTTTAAAGAATACATCTTTTCTAGCTTGGTGTGTCTAAAATTCTGAATGTAAATCAATCTCCAGCACATCTTGTCATTATCAACTTAAAACATCTATCTAGACCTAAAAATACCTTAATCCCTAAACAACTAAGCTTCATTGTAAAACTAAGCTACCTGGTCTTCAGCTCCATCAGAGACTTGAGAAGGAATAAACTTGATTACCTGAGTATGCAGGGAGTGCAAGTTAGTAGCTTTCCAAATGAGAAGATGACAGAGACAGTTTTCTATTTGAATAGTCACCCAAAACTCTATATTATGTTGGAGCATCTTCTTCAGCCTTCTGGCTCAATATAGCTGACAGACATATTTGTAAGGGAGGAAGTACTGAGGGCTTGCTTACCCTGCCTTGGCAAAGTTTGGCTGTTAACTCTGCCTGTATCCAAGCTTAGCCTTTTTAGGCAGAATTCTGTCTGTGGTAAAAAGGAGGAGATATTGCCCAGTTTCTTGTTTGCCACATTTGAAGCCATCTCCATAAGGGGGTTGTTTGATATGCATCATCCTCTTTGAGGAAGGCTGAGTGTTGCCAGGAGTTAATCAGTCTCAATGTCAGTGAATCTTTAAAATGATAAGAACATTGTTAAATGCCATATTCTGTATGTCTCTGAGGGTTTTGAAGCCCTTAGGTAACTATCCTACCTTATCTTTCTAGAGAATCATTTGCAAATACTCTTCATTTTGAATTATGAATTCGTTTTTACATTTTCCACACAGTTATTGGTATTAATTTTTCTTTAAAAAGTAATTTGGTTTATCCTCCATTTAGAGATGTACTTAGGAGTTTCTTGTGATATTTTTCTTTTGTTTTTGCCAGCATGTTTTATGAAAAGAGAGAAAAAAGTCATGCAGTCAATTCCTCTACCAACTTTCCCCTCAATCCTAATTTTCATACAAATCATTTGTCCAGTGTTGTTCCTTGACTTTCTTACATGTATGGATACTTTCATATTTCTAATTAGTATTTTTATTAAATATTAATTTAAATAATATAAATTGTGCCATAGTGAAAAATATGAAGTACAATAGGTTAAAAAATTCTGGGGATATTATCTGCGAAGCTAAAGTTTTATTTTTCCTTGCAAATAGTCTTTTAATATTTCTTTTCTGTTTTTTAGTATATGTGACATGAACATGTTATTTTGATCTTACTATAGTTTTCTCTTTCAACAGTTAATATTTGGTGTGTATTTATTCATTACTTCTCAAGGCTCATAATTGGGGGTGGGTGCCAATTTCATGAGAGTCCTGTGAGAGTGGCTGAAAGAGCCGCCTCACAGGAAAGGTCCTGTGTTGGGATCTAATTGACATTCATGGAATTAAAATCTGCAGCTATAGCTGTACATTTGTTTTCTCTAGTATTAAAGTTTCCATACAATGCAGATAGTTTAAATTGGTATACCATAGCTACACTTGTGCTGAGTTACTAGCGTATGTGTGTGTGTGTGTGTGTGTGTGTGTGTGTGTGTGTGTGAGAGAGAGAGAGAGAGAGAGAGAGAGAGAGAGAGAGAGAGAGAGAGAGAGAGAGAGAGAGAGAGAGAGAGTGTGTGTGTGTGTGTGTGTGTAGTGCCATGGTATACATAGGGATGCCAGAAGACAACTTTAGGGGCTTCTTTGAGAGTCTCTTAAAGACAGCACAGCTGTCTTTAAAACAATGGCTAAGAGGCCAAAGAAATGGTTAAAGTGGCAGAAGCCCTGGACAGGGATTCAATGATGATTCAATCTGACGATCTGAAGTAAGTTCCTAGAACCTGTGTGCTGCTCCTTCGTGGACCCGTGACACCATATACTCCAGGATTTTGCTGACTGTCCTATTAAGGTATGCACAGAGCTCTAAGCCAGTGAGAGGACCTAACTACAGTGGAGGGAGGCATCTGCTGTCTAACCAGCTTGAAGTTTCCTTCCCAGTGACTGGAGTCATTGCTTTAATGGTCAGTTTTATGTTCTCTATATAGCTCTCTCTTCTCCACACCAGCAACAAGCCCTACTGTGCACCAAGGCCTGGGGTAGGTCCAGTACTTGAGTTACTTTGTCTGCACTTCTATCCCCTACAAAGAAGGAGACAGTGAGTATTTGACATATTAGACTTTACTAGGTATCCATGAAGCACAGATCACAAAACTGGGTATTAGAGGAAGATGCGAGACTGTTTCCTTTTACTGTAGTCTTTAGTTTTATCAATATGTTAGAGACAAGTTAAATCAACATTTAAGTATTAATGTAAACTACATTCCTACAGCATCTATGACTTGTCTCGTCCTATTTATCACAACTTTAATAAATTGACCTGCCTGGCTTGTAAGACTGAAATTACCAACAAGACAGGGATGGGGGGAAGCTGCCTGTCATGGTGGCGCACACCTTTAAATCCAGCACTTGGGAGGGAGAAATAGGTGGATCGATGTGAGTTCGAGGCCAGCCTGGTCTACAAAGCGAGTCCAGGACAGCCAAGGCTACATAGAGAAGCCCTGTCTTGAAAAAACAAAACAAAACAAACAAAAAGAAAAGGGTGGAGGACTGAGTGCACTAACCTCAAAGCCCTGTCAACACTCTCTTGAGTAAGTTTTCCTGGGAAAATGCTTGATCTTTGACTTCCCAGGAATTTAGACAGAGTGACACTACAGTCTTCTTTTGACATGTCTGCATATATTTTCCCTCCCTCTCTCTTCCTCTTTCTCTCTCTCTCTCTCTCTCTCTCTCTCTCTCTCTCCCTCCCTCCCTCCCTCTCTTTCTCTCTCTTTTTGAAGGAGATACAGTAATATGCAAGTTTGGTCTGTTTGGGAGCAGTTCTCCCTGCTTCTTCACACTGCTTCTCAGTATGAATGAATGATTGAATGAATGAACTTTAAATCTGTTCACTTTACATCCTGATTGTAGCCCCCTCCCTAGTGGCCTCCTGGTTCCACACTCCTTCCCTCATCCCTTCTCCCCACCTCCCTTAGGGACTCCTTCTGATATGGACTCTGGTGCCCACTCATTGATCCCTTCCCCTGGTGGGTGCCTTAGGCCACAGAGTAAGAGGATACAGGTGGTCCAGATGAGATCTGATAGGATGAGGTCAGATGATGGAGAAGAGGGCTCTCCTTTCTACATATATTTTCTAACTTAAAATTTAATTTTCTTTCTTCTTTTCTGTCACATTTTTCTAGCCATATATTGTTATTTCATTAAAGGAGATTAGCTCAATAATTTAATAATCTGAAATTAGATTTACATAAAATCTGTCTGAGTTTTAACACTTTTACTTGATTGTTTTGTAATGGTGTAGCTAAGGAACTACAGAGGAAGAAAGATTTCGCCTCCGTGGTTCACTTGATACTTTCATTAGTAAAACTTATTTTTAGAACTTTTAATGTTGATGTGGGGTATAAGAATTTATCTCAATTATAAAGGAGGGTATTTTTGCTTAAAAGTCTTGGAAGTAGTGATTTTCCTTCTTTTAAAAATATTTCTTTGTTGCATGCGCACATACTTTAGTTTATGTTTGTGTGCCATATGGGTGTAAGGGATCTGTGGAGGTCAAGAGGTGGAAACAGATCCAATAGAGCTGGAGATTCGGGTGCTTGTCAGTCACATGTTGATGTTAGGCAAAGAACCGAGGTGTTCTGCAGGAGCCATGAGTGCTGCTAACTGCCGAGCCATCTCTTCCACATCAGATTACCTTCATTTGTCATTTTATCTGTTTCCTATTTATAGTTGCAAATTTGTATCTGTTAAAACTTAGAATTTCTAATAATATCTTTCTGTAACCAGCCTCTTATTTTTCTTTGTTATTCTTCTTGTCCCCCCTGCCCTAAGTCTTTCAGTTAAAAAAAAAATTTTTTTTTAACATCAGCTTTAAAGAAGTCATGGCATTTCATTTAACCACTTCCATATTGAGTATATTTTAGATTCTTTCCATATTTTTCTTATTTTAAGGAAAACTTTCATGGACATTGTTTTTAGACACAGCTGTAATTCTTTCCTTAGGGTAAGTTTCTTGTGATGGAATCACTGGATCAAAGAGAATATCCTATGTGTGACTTCTGCTATGTATTGCTTATATGCCTACTGCAAGGATGCAACAGACATCTCCCCAACTCCCACCAGCAGCTGCCTGCTGAACTGGAAAGACTGTAAGATTCCCAGTGCCACTACTGAACCTGGAGCTGTGACTTTGTCGAGTACCAAGGACATCACCCCTGGTATACATGAAAGCTCTCTACTAGTCCTGGTAACACCAGGGTGATTTTCTCACATTTCATTTTTCCCACTATGTGCATCTCACAGCAATTGTATGTATGAAGCACACCTTGTTAGCTAGTTGCACGTCAACTTGACACATGCTATAGTCATCTGAGAAAAGAAAACCTAGGCTGAGAAAATGCCCCATAAGATTGAGTAGTAGGCAAGACTGTAGAGTACTTTTTAGTGATTAATATGTGTTGTCCCAGCCCATTGTGGATGCTTCCACCCTGGAATAATGGTCCTTGGTTCAATTAAACAACAACAATAACAATGACAAAAACAACAACAACAACATCTGAGGAAGCCACAAGGAACAAGCCAGAAAGCAGCATTCCTTCACGGCCTTTTCATCGGCTCTTGCTTCTAGGTTGCTACCCACCAGTTTGACTTCCTGCCTTGGCTTTTCTCAGCCGACTGTGATTCAGGATATGTAAGCCATATAACCCTTTTCATCCCCAAATTGTTTTTGGTCCTTCTGTTTCATCATAACAAGAGTAACCTTAAGTAAGATGCACATGCTAACTATTTCGTGTCTTATGAACATTCAATAGGATAACACACATGCATATATTATATTAGGTAGAAATAAATTTACATCAGTATTTGAGTAAAGTTTAGTTTGTTTTCTATTAATGCCATCATATTAAATATGCAGGACATTAAAAGGCTCTTGTGACTTAGAGTGAATCGACACAGGCTGAGTTCTGCAGGGTTTAATTGGACTTCAAGGGCTGAACTGATCTGAATTGGCTTGTTGATCCAGGGATTGAGATTTGTAAAGAAAAAAATTAAAATTAAGAAAGGGGGGTATTCAATGCATGATAAGGAAATTAAGAAATAGGTAACAATTACATATTTTAAACTCTGTACTAATGTCCATTTTGGCAATTGTCTCAAAATATTTATCTAGCAAAAGTTATTTTTCTACCCTATTTTGATCCAGTTACATAATTTCTAAACCATATATGTTTATAATTCACAAAACATTATTTATTCAAGTCAACTCTAACTCCTGCCCAACTGCTCTGGGATTAGGTTCCAGATTAAAAAATGAGTGTTTTGCCTTCATGTGTGTCCATGAACTACATGTATACCTGGTGTCCAGAGACCAGAAAAGTGTGTCAGAAGCCTGGAACCCGAGTTACAGATGACTGTGAGCCACTATTTGGGTGCTGGGAATTGAACCCAGGTCTTCTGGAATAGCAATAAGTTTTCTTCATTGCTGTATCTTTGCTCTGCCCTCTAGCCTCTGGATTTAGTAGTGAATATTATCTTTTCAAAAGTATTGGGATCTGTATTTTCAGTTTATGGAAAAGATGAGTAATTTGATCTTGTGACACTGAGCAAAAGGTCCCAAAGTTTAAGGATATGAAATTTTATCAGGGGCATGTTCAGTCCTTAAAGTGAGCATAAGATATCAGTTGTTGCCTTGGGGAATTTAAGAACTAATGATACAGTTATTATATCTTGTATCACAACTGTACTGTATCCTTGATTATTGTCTTGCATTGTGGAAGTGGCCAAGTATAAGAATTCAGGCACTGGGGAAGCAGGGCTGAGGTGAGATGTCTATGAAATTAAAAGATACAGGGAGGCATCTTACTTAAGTCACATGTATTGTTTCTACAAAACCAGCATCTTGTCATTTAACATGGCCACTGGCAAAGTAGGCACTGAACATCCTGGGCATGTGATACAATTGTTCCTCTGTCCATTAGGATACAGGGAGTCAGAGAGAAAGAGTCTTCAGGTAGCTGCATTTTAGGTAGCAGGATAAGTCTGGACCAGTTATCTTCATTGCAATAAAAGCCAAGATATTTCTCCCAAGCTGTAGTGTTAAGTGCACAGTGGATGATTTAGCTGTTAATAACAGCTGACTCCATATGCATAGAAACATTAGGTTACCAGAAAAACTACTAAGATAAGTCAGAACTCAAACCCCGATATACTAATGTAGTCCCACACTCTTATATTTTATTATTTATTTTCTGTGAATAGATCAATTCATCTTCTACAAAAGGACAGTGTTTGAGAGTTAAGGAAGACGAAGCTGTAGGGATAAACTAGGCTTATATTATGGCATCTTAAAAGTGCTAACTTGGAAATTTTTAGACCTGTCTCATCCTGTGGAGATAATTCCCAGATCATGTCACATCCTTTGTTTCACAGCTCGCCTGGATCCTCACTGAAATTTGTGATTCATGGAATTGGGCAAGAGTCTTCAATCTGATTGATGTTTTTATCTGTCTCTTTGTTTTGAGACAAAGTTTCTCTGCATAGCCTTGCTTGTCCTGGAACTCACTCTGTAGACCAGGCTGGCCTTGAACTTGGAGATCCACCTGCCTCTGCCTTCCTAGTGCTGGAATTAAAGGCTTGCACAACAGTTGCTCAGCCTCCAATTTGAATCTTTATGATAAATTTCAAGCTATTCTTTGAAGAGCAAGCCTAAGAAACGGGACAAGTATTTTTCTAGTTACTGAATAGGCATTCCATTGATATGGCCCCAGACAATGTATTGGACATTCTCAAGAGGACGACATAGATTCCCCTGTCATAGAGGAGTCAAGCCAGGCTTTTGCCTTTAACATGTTTCCTTTAGTATAGGAACCATTCCTGCTCATCTCTGAGCTGATTATAATTAGGTAGGCATCTTTGATAAAATATTATTGCATGTATGAGTGGTATATATGTTTGTGGGGGGAGGCAAATGCTTTTAATGCATATGTAAAGAGGTCAGATTTTAGGGCTCTGTTCTTTCCTTGCATCATGGGATCTGAGTTTGGGGAACCAGTATTTTCACCTATAGAATCATCTTGCTATCCTTCACCTCATCAGGGCATGAACACATTACTATGTAATTTTTTGTTTTTATAAAGTAAAACAAGTAAAGACTTATATGAGAAAACTTCAAGTCTCTAAAGAAAGAAATTGAAGAAGAAATCAGAAGATGGAAAGATCTTCCATGTTCATGGATCAGAAGAATCGACATAGTAAAAATAGCCATCTTATCAAAGGCAATTACCATATTCAATTTAATTCTCATCAAAAGTCAAAGACAATTCTTTACAGACTTGAAAGATCAATTCTCAACTTCATATGGAAAAACAAAAATCCCAGAATAGCTAAAACAATCCTGTTCAATAAAAGATCTTCTGGAGGAATCTCCATACCAGATATCAAGTGCACTACAGAGCAAAAGTAATAAAAACAGCATGTTACAGGCATAGAAATAGGCTGCTTGATCGGTGGAATTGAATAGAAGACCCAGAAATAAACCTACACACTTATGGGCATTTCATTATTGATAAAGAAGCCAAAATCCTTACAATAGAAAAAAGATAGCATCTTCAACAAATTGTGCTAGTCTAATTGGATGTCTACATGCAAAAAATGAAAATAGACCCATATTTATCACCATGCACAAAACTCAAGTCTAAGTCGACTAAAAATGTCAACTTAAAAGCAGACATCCTAAATCTGTTAGAAGAAAAAAGTGAGGAAGAGCCTTGAACTCATTGGCATAGGAAACAACTTCCTGAACAGAATACCAACAACTCAGGCTCTAAAACCAACAATTAATAAATGGGACCTCATGAAACTGAAAAGCTTCTGTAAAGCAAAGGAAACAGTCAACAGGACAAAATGACAGCTTACAGACTGGGAAAGATCTTCATCAATCCTATATCTGGCAAAGGGTAATATCCAAAATATATAAAGAACTCAGGAAATTAAACACCACCAAGTCAAATTTCCCAATTAAAAATGAGCTACAGAGCTAAACAGAGAACTCTCATCAGAGGAATACTGAATGGCTGAGAAACACGTAAGGAAATGTTAAACATCCCTAATCATCAGGGAAATGAAAATCAAAACGATTCTGAGATTCCATCTTACACCTATCTGAATTGCTAAGATCAAAAATTCAAGTGACAGCACATGCTGGCGAGTATGCAGAGAAAGGGAATCACTCCTCCATTACTGGTGGGAGTGCAAACTTGTACAACCACTTTGGAAATCAACCTGGCACTACCCCAGGAAACTGGGAATAATTCTACCTCAAGACCCAGCCAAATGATTCCTGGGCATACATCCTAATATGCTCCACCATACGACAAGGACATTTGCTCAACTATATTCATAGCAGCCTTGTTCGTAATAGCCAGACTCTGGAAACAACCTAGATATCCCTCGACCGAAGAATGGATAAAACAATTATGGTTCATTTACACAATGGAATACTAGTCAGCTATCAAAAACAAGGAAATCTTGAAATACACAGGCAAATGGATAGACTAGAGACAATCATACTGAGTGAAGTAACCTAGGCCCAGAAAGACAGGCATGGTATATATTCACTCATCAACAGATATTAGCCACTTAATACAGCATAAGCACATTACAATACAGAGACTGAATCGCCTAACAAGGTCCATGGATGATGTGGATCTAGACCCTCTGCTCAGATGTAATAGACAGGCAGTGCAGTCTTCTTGTGGGTCCCACAATATAGGGAGTAGGGACTACTACAGGCATGGCCTCTGGCCTCCCAACACTGATCACTTCCCCCGGCAGGGCGTCCTTGCCAGGCCACAGAGGAAGAGGACACAGGTAGTACATATGAGACTTGATAGGCTGAGGTCAGATGTTAGGGGAGGAGGGCTCCCCTTTCTGAGGACTAGGGGAGGGAGAGAAAGGAGTTGATGGAGAGAGGGAGGGAACAGGAGGTGATGAGGGAGGGGGCTGCAATCAGGATGTGAAGAATTCAAACTGCAGAACAAGCAGGCAACTTACATTGCTAATCCCACTACATGGGAACAGCTCTGAGACTGGCTGAGACATGAATGTCTAGGCATAGACAAGGTTTCCTGTTGGTCACAGAATCCCTGTAACTTATTATTAGATGTCATTTTTTGTATGGCATGAATGAAGATTTGCAGATGTCTTACTTCTGCTCATACAAAGAGCAGAGAACCAACCTTAATTGTCCTGTGCATCCCGTACACCTCATACATTTATAATTTTAGGACTGTATAATGCTTGTGAGAAATTATATATTTTCAGAGCAAAAGAACTGGACACTGATGCTGGACAGGATTCATTCTTCTCAGCATGCTGGATGCTGGCATCCTACATCCTTCATGTTCTAGCCTCAGGCACTTCAGTTGCTGTTACTCATCAGAACAAGATAGTTCCCAGGACATCTTCGAAGAAAGCTTCCTATCCCAATTGGTCCAGCATTTCAGACAGTCCCACACAGTCTGGAATGTCTCTACATTTAGAAACTGGACCACAAATATTATTTCTGGCTTATTTAACCATTTTCCAAATTTTATTTGTGCCCCTGCAAAGGTATTATTTGCCCCCAAAGAGCAAGAAGAAACCTTAAGAGGGATTGGGTAGGTTTTTGTTTGCTCTCTTGGGCTACAGATGCTCATATTCATTGGGGGTTGGCTATAAGTTATTATTGGTCTTACACATAGGGAAAATGAGGTTGAACTCAGGGATGTTTCTCTTTTCCTTTATCTTTCTTTCATAGGAATGGAGATAGGGGTTGAAAAGAAATAAGGGAGGATACAGAAAGATATAGGGATGATAGAACAAAAAGTAGATTATTGAATCTACTCCTCAATTTAAGGCCTTAATTGTTACTCACAAATAAAGTTATTTTTAAATCATTGCTATAGAACTTTGTATATTAATACAAAATAAGTTTAATTTTGATAAATTGGTATAGAATTTAAATTTAAGATTATTAACCACACACATTATATATGAGGTATATATAAGGTATTATACCTATACAACTCAATTATAATTTAAGGTTTAATTCCAATACTTTGAAAATGCTACTGTAGGCTGTTTAGGATAATTAAGTAATACAAACTAATTGTTAGTTGATTAAATCATTATCATGTCAACTACTAGTTTATTTTTACCACAAGCATATACATCCTGGGTTTAACAGATATGATTCTATAGATATTTAACATAAATTATATAAGTTTTTTAATAGCCTCAGAGACCTACAGAATATGGCATTTAAAGATGTTTTTATTATTTTGAAGATTATTTGTCAACAAGACAGGTTAACTCCTGGCAACACCCAGACTACCTCAAAGAAGATGATGAGCATCAATGCACCTCCTTATGGAGGTGGTTTCAAATGCGGCAAACCAGCCACTGGGAAAAATGTCCTTGTTTCTGCCACTGACAGAGAGAATTCTGGCTAAAAATGGGCAAGCTTGGCAGGGTTGATGGTCAAACTCTGCCAAGACAGGGTAAGCAAGTCCTCAATAGTTCCTGCCTCACAAATATGTCTGTCAGAAGGCTGACGATGATGCTCCAACGTTATAGTGATATCTGGGTGACAGTTCAGGCAGCAAACTGTCTGTGTCATTTTTTCATTTTGGAGGCTGCTAACCTGCACTTTCGGTTTACTCAGGTAATTAAGTTTTATTGCTTCTCAAGTCTTGGAGGGGGGTTGAAGACCAGATAATTTAGTCTTAAAATTAAGCTTAGTTGTTTAGGGATTAAGATGTTTTTTAGGTCTAGATAGATGTTTTAAGTTGATAGAGATGAGATATGATAGACATTGGCTTTCATTCAGAATTTTAGATTCACCAAGATAGGACAGATGTTTTCTTCAAATTTGCTAAATACAAATAGCCAAATAACTATGAATATAACCTTTATATAATTCCTCATTGTTTCATAGTTCTTCTTGCTATATATGGTTTATTTATATGTAATATAAATGTATACGTAAAAAAAAGAAATATAATAAAAAATTGGAAAAAAAGAAGCTGCCAGCACACTGAAGCCCAAGCTTGAGAGGATTTGTTTGACAGAGAATACTAATAAATAATAATGATAATGATAATAATAATAATAACAACAATAAAGTTTTAAAATATTGATAATTATCACATGGTTACACGGTGTCTTTTTTGGCTTTCCACAATTTTTTTTTTCTTTCCACAATTAAAAGGCATTTCCATTCTTTTCTGAGTATGAAATTCTTTGTTAAAATATAGCCATAGTATTTATGTTTCTCAATATGTGTGCATTAGTTCTCTAAAATATCAGTAACAGGTTTAATTTCACTCAAAGATGAATGTTTTAATGCTCATCTATTTAAACACGACATCTAAAGCTCAAAAACCTCAGTTTAAGTGGTATTTTGGAAAGCAAGGAATTAAGATTAAAAATGTAGTCACCATAGAGGTTTTTTTTTTTCATTTGTTTGTTTGTTTTATATCATTTGGTTATAGAGAAAATATTCAGCATTCAAGCTTCCAATTTTTACCTCTGTCCTTGCTCTCCAAATGACTCATAGCCCTGGGTTTCTACATGGAGTGCTTGCTGTGGTATTTCCAACAAACTAAAAGGGTTCTCAAAGGCAACACAAGTTTCTATAAGATCTGTCTACATAAGCAAAGGTGAAAAAATGACTCTACAGGGATATCTAGGCACCAAACATCTTGGCTGAAATATTCAGATATTTGAAGCAATAAACATTTATCTATTAATCAGAGAAAGCCACAATCTGCTGGTTTTGATTTTATTTTTAAATCATAAGCCCCAAATATATTTTTTGCCTGAAAGTAAAGGCTTACAACTTTAATGGCTAATCTGTGATTAAACCTTTAAACATTGAATTAACCACACAACATATTTAGTTTTCCACTTCAGGTTTCTTAAGATCCTGGCCCCATTTTAACATCGACAGCAGCAGCTTCTGGAGGAGGTCTGCAGCCTGAACTGGGAATGCTGTTTTTCTATCTTGAGAAACTGTGAAGCTTAGATTGGGCCTTCTGAATATAGTGTGCCATGTGATTCAGAGCCCTGGGTGTTAGGCAGCCTACCTCTGACACTTGTTATATTCTCAGCAGTCACCTCCCCTCTCCTGATTTGAGCACCTTCCACTTTATTCTGCACTATTGGCTTTTCTGTTCAGTTTAGTTCAGCCTAATGTTCAGATTTTTTTCTTCTGCCAGGACAAGAACTAATGCTCTAATTTTGAGGACTCAAGGACCATTTTGGCCCATTCTTCATCAGAGATTGCACTATTCAAGTACTTTGCTTCTTTTAGATGAATGCCCTAATTTGTTCCTGTTATACAGACAGAGAAATCTGAGTTCTATATTAAAAAAAGGTCTCATCACCAGCTTCATCTTGGAATACAGAATACAATGAAGGTAGCATTGAGTGAATGAAAGAGTCTTTGACATTAGGATGAAAAGCCCCTGAGATAGAACATCAAGGTGAGCTGTTTTTGAATAGACAATCACAGAGGATTTCCAAAAATAAGTCGAGTCATGCTTCTGTGTCCAGTGAGAGCTAAAATTGAAATTACAATTGACTAAAGTATAACAAATAAATATAAAGGACTATTTCAAAAACAAAAGATGCTAATGAGCTGATACAGTCTACGATCTTGGTAGCCTTTGTTACTAGATTATCAAATAAGTGTAGCTATAAGCTATGTTGTCACTAGCAAAACCACTCGCATGGCCAGCAGTGTGTAGAAGTAACTAGTATGTAGTGTCAGAACTTAATGTGAAAACTAGACCACACTGGACAGAAAATAGTGCCAACATGTTTTACCTGATCGCTTGGGATAGGATTGTTTCATTAAGCATGCATAGGAACTGATAGAATTTAGTGCTTTTCTCAGTTTTGATCAGTTTCTGAGGGCAATCACAGAGTGACTGAAGGAAAGAACAGCATAACAAATAAAATATATTATACCTTTTTGTTTGCTTAATATATGCTTTGAAAATGTGAGCAACATTTCTAGTATTAACACTAATTTATTTGGATTTTTAACTGGATGACAAACTATATAATTATTAAATCTACACTGTGGTGAGTTTTGGTGAATGCAGTCAAACTGTGCTAGCCACATCATTGCCAACTATGGGATGCTTTATCAGAAAAGAGCATTTCTGTCTCCAATACAGTCCCTATCCCCAGCCCACAGATACAACCCATTTGGTGGCTGTATTGTTGTGATTCTATGACAAAATACATGAGAAAAGCACCTTAAGGAAGGAAGGCTTCATTTTGGTGCACACATTGCAGGGGTAGTCCATTGTGATGGGGAGGGTGCGGTGGCAAGCAGCAGAGGCCAAGGAGGGGTGCTGCTTCCTGCCTTGCTTTCCATGGCTTGCTAAGCCTGCTCTTACAGAATCTAGGGACAGCACCACCCACAATGGGACCAGCCATGCCCCATTGATCACTAACTGGGAAAATGTCCTACAGCTGGATCTCACGGAGGCATTTTCTTAACTGAAGGTCCTTCACCTTTAATGATTCTAACTTATGTCAAGTTTACACACAAATCCAGCCAGTACAGTGTGTAAGTTTCATGTTCACCAACAATAAACAAGAGTTCTAGTTCTTTTTCGTTCTTAACAAACCTAAGAGATTTCAATAATCAGTAGTCTATTTTGGTGAAAATGCACAGACACTTTAATTACATTTCAGTAGAACTTCCCTGATGTCTAATGGTATCTGGGATTTATTGACTTTTTCATTGTTATTCATTTCTGTATCTACTTTTGTAAAATTTTTAATTCATGTTTTATTCATTTTCAAATTGGCTCTGTCTTCATTAGTTGTTGTAATTCTATACAGCAGGCCAGCATCTTAAAAAAAAAAAAAGTAAGTTCTATAAGTATGGTTTTCCATTGTTCATCATTCGTTTGGTAATGATTTATTTTGATGAGCAGAATTTTTAAATTTGTCATGAATCTCATCTCATTCATTGATTCTTTTGTGGTATTTTATGTACAAAAACTCTGGTTATCCAAAGTTACTTATACTGAATGGCAGTTTCTACTGAGTGCTCACAGGCAGCATCAGGTCTCCATCTTACACTGAATGGCAGTTTCTACTGAGTGCTCACAGGCAGCATCAGGTCTCCATCTTACACTGAATGCCAGTTTCTATGGAGTGCTCACAAGCTGGCATGGCAGCCATTTGCATTTTCTGCACCATCATTTGTTGAAAGTAGTTTTCACATTAAGTTTATTTGGAGTGCATGTCAAAAGATGAGTCATACCTATGAGCAACAATACCCACCTGAATGCCAGGGTAACTCTAAGGGTATAATTGACACATATATCTTGGTGCCAATAAAAAGAGCTCTAATTGGAATGAAGACCCTATCAGCAATAGAAAAATTATTCTTGGCGCTGGAAACCTAGTCTACTCTTTGGGACTAGTGAAGTTATCACTCTTTAAGGGAAGCCAACACCCATTGCACTATTAAAACAGCACAATTCCTATCTACATTATAAAAATCTGGCCTTACTAAAACAGAAAAATGTAGTCCTCAATTCTCAGAAGGAAAACGGTTTCCTACAACAAATGAAGACATTATAGAAAACCCCAACTAATCAAAATGCAGAGTTTTGGAACCCAGTCCCAATATGCTTCCACATCTAAGGCTCAGGAAACATTTCGGAAGAGAGGGAGAAAGATTGTTAAAAGCCGGAGGATCAGAGTTTTACTGTGAGGTTGTGTTTTAGACAGATAAGAAGCTATATCCATAAAGTGTGACCAACATGACTGCCTAAAATGGACCGAACAAGGACAACAACATTTTAGACTTGATAAAGTGGATTGGGCAAAGCCTACCAGGCCTCAAGCCTACAGAAAGAACCACAGGCAGCTAATGAATGCTGAGAACAAGAAAATTGTTCTTTTTATCCTCAGGGAGGAGCACACCATTTGGTCATCTAATAGCAAATAGCCAGCCTTGAAAACAAAACATACACATACAAGTAATATTATACTGATTAAGCAGGTTATATTGTTTATTTAGGAATGTGTGTGTATGGAACAATAATTAATCAATAAAGAGTCTATGAATTTGAAAGAGAATAAAGAGGGTAGAAGGGAAGGTTTCGAGGGAGGAAATGAAAGAGAAAATGATTTAATTATATTGCTAAGCCCCAAATAAAAAATAATAGAAAACTATAACATTGACTTGATTATAAAAGAATCTAAATCATCTTTCATATTCCTACTTAATGAAATCCCAGGTTGCATGAAGTAACTATCAATGAAGTAAATTTTGAATTTTCAATCTGAAAAAAGAGGAGTCGTTTTATAAATAGAGATGTATTTCTATATTTTTTTATTGAGTTTTTCCAAATCTATCTGGCTTTCCATAAACTGCCAGCAATTGACAGTTATAGTAGCTTAGTGTGAGCCTTTAAATAAGGCTGTGCTCCCCCATAGCCTCTCAGCTCCCTCACCTCCACCCCACCCCCTCCCATAGAGAAGTTTTAATATAGCAACATGGCTGCTTTAATCATATCCAAAGACCTTCTAGATCTGTCTGATCTGATTGGGATACATGCATGACCTTAGTACACCCCTTTAAACCCAAACAATGTAAGTATAGTTAGTTTGTAGAATGAAATCGCCATGTTTGAGAGTGCTGTCTAATGGAGGAGCAGACAAAGTAACAAATCAGAGAAAGAACTGACAGAATGAGTCAGAGATAGGATGTGCCCAACTCTCATGAGAATGGAGAGAGGTGATTTAATAGAGCAGTACAGAGAGGGAGGGAGGGAAGAGGGAGTTTTACCAGGACAACTTTACAGAGATAGTAGAGAGAACAGTATAGACAGAAGATTAGAACAGATGGCTAGAGTTTGAGGCCAAGCAGAGCATTTCAGTCAGAAGCTGAGAAAAGCCATTTTGAATCAGTCAGCTTAGAGAGGAGTTTGAGTCAGAACAGGTGAGTTGAACCAGCTAGCAGAGTTTAGAAGGAACTGGAAAAAGTGAGCTTATTCAGCAGGAAGCCTCTGAGAGGACAACTGTAACAGGTGAATAAAAGTTACTTTTGTCCACACCTCCACCCCAGCTCAGTCAAAACTGGCTTTTGATATTAGGGTTTTGGGTGTTCTTATAAATTAAAATAAAAACATGTCAAGTATGCTATAGTCTTGTTGAGATATGATCATTTTGATGGTTAAATATTTATGGGGCAAATAGGGGAGAATTGCCATCATAGCAATACAGAGTCTTTCACTCCATTTGTATCTCTTCATTTTTTTGTTGTTTTTTCAATACTTTAAAAATATTGAGATCTGCGTAGCTTCTATTGGATTTTTCTTTAATGCACATTAAACATTATTTTATTATCATGTTAGTTATATAAAATAACCAGTTTAATGATGACATTTTCATGTGTACATGTAACATACTATTCTCATAGTCTCAGAGCTAAATCTATAATATTCCTTTTGTTGTTGTTGTTGTTTTATTGTTGTTGTTGTTGCTGTTGAGGCAGGATCTTACTGTATAGCTCTGGCTGTCCTAGACCACTAAGCAGATCAAGCTCTTCTCAAACTCAGGGTTCTGCCCCTTTCTTCCTCTCAAGTGCTGGGTTAAAGGCACGAGCCACCATAATTAATAATGTAATATTATTTTTTATTCTTCTATTTCCTCCTCCCCTTTCTTTTCATGTACTTAATACTCCCACTTTTAATTTCTTGCCTTCCTTACTCTAATTTCACATTTGAGAGACAATATGCAATTCTTGTATTTATGACTCTGGCTTATTTTGCTTAATATATATGCTTCCTTATATCAGCCCTTTTTCCTGCAAAAGACATCATTTTGTTCTTTTCTTATGATTGAATAATGTTGCATTGTGTGTATGTATGTTCTATGGCAGTTTTCAATATCCTGGAGACACTCAGTGTCAATTTACCCATTAAGACTGAGGTATGGACATAGAGACTGACTGTATGTACTCATGAGGAGTATAGCTAGATCATGGAGTCATCTTGTTTAATTGTCTGAAGAACCTCTGTACTAATTTTCATAGACAACCTTAAACTGAAATAATTAAGATACAGCTTGAAGGCATAGCTCAGTAGCATCATCATAACCCTGGATTTTATCCTTAGTACTGCAACAAACAAACAAACCAAAATAAAAACAAAGCAACAACAACAAAAAACTAAGCAACATTTGTCTTTCTTTCTAGGTGTTTGAGAGTCCTGAATCATTCATTGCTGTCATGGGAAAAGAGCAAGTAAGGTAAACAGTTTTTGAAATTCTTCTAATGTAGCACATTTTACTGATTGATATTGTTTTATTTTGAGCTACTTTTGCATTTCTGGATCAACCCTACTTTCTTGGGTAATTTTAAAAATCATTTTTATGTTTTTAGTTTATTTTCTGGTTATATTTTTATAATACTTATACAAATGTTCATTTTTAACATACTATACTTCTTTGATTTTGACATTGTAAGACATTTTTTATGTTTTTAGTTTATTTTCTGGTTATATTTTTATAATACTTATACAAATGTTCATTTTTTAACATACTATACTTCTTTGATTTTGACATTGTGAATATGGCTGTAAAAAGAATAATAAGTTGGCATGGTGCCATGTATGTATAATCCTAACACTGGGGAGGAAAAGGAATAAGTGTTGGATCAGGATTTGTTGGTTTGTTGTTCCTAGTGAGTTCCAAGCTAGCTAGGACTTGGCAGTGAAACCCTTGTCAAACGAACCAAGAAACAAAGGAGAGGAAAAATTTTCTTTTTTATATCTTGAAGTAGTTACTTTGTAATATTTGTATTTCCTTATTAAGTTTTGGATAGAATTTACCTTTTTTTACCCCAGAGGTGAGGACCAAACCCAGGACCTTGTGCTTGCTAGCCAAGCACTCTACCACTGAGCTAAATCCTCAACTCCTAGAATTTACCTAAATCCTTTGCCTTGATACATCTACTCTAGGAATGCTTTCCCAGTATTTTCTAGGGTGGGGCTAGCTCACTGGTTATAAGGTTTACTTAACATATGCCAAGCCCCAAGTTTGACGGCTAGACCCACAAACAGAAAACAACAAAGAAAACACTCTTTACAACACATATTGAAATATGTAGATTTTCCGTTTCTACTTATGTCAGTTTTGATAATTTGCCTGGATAGCTTGTGTGTTTTAAATATCATGTCCACTTTCTGTAAGTTTCAGTTTTAATGAATAAATTAAGCAGTTGTTGTGGTTCCACTTGATCAGTTTCTAATTGATAATTTGTTTTCTTTTCACATCTCTGTAAAAATACATAACATACAGACACATTGTTAACAATTGCAGGGCATCCCTTTTGCAAAGTGGGGGATACCCAGGACCCAGCAGCAAGCTCAGCTTCGCCTGGAGCCTCTCTGGCTCCAACAGGGTAAGCATGTCGCCTTTCCCTCAGGGCTTTTCATGAGACAAATGACAGAGTGGCAAGTGTGGTACACAGATTGCACATGTACCTGCATGTGATGTCCCTAAAAACTGGACCTGCCTAGCAATAGCTTGATGGGCAGCACACCACTCATGTACATGATGGCAGAGATCTGATGGGTTCTTTTTGTGTCATTTTAAGTTTACATTTGAGCTCATGATTATTTACTTTTCATTTTATACTTTGAGTTGAATTTGTTCTTCTTTTCACAGCTTCTTAAGGAGGTCACTTATTCAGCATTCTTAAATTTTCTTTAGAATTTCCATATAATTTCTGTATTTTTCCCATTTTGTTTTATATAGAAAATATAGGCATTTAAGATTTTATTTTTTTTCAATTGAAAATTGTTATTTATCACGAAACCTTTAAATTATTTAACTTTTTTTTTTTTGATTGATAGCTGGTTGTGTGGGCTGATTTTATTTCCTGTTATTGGGGAACTTCTGAAAGTAATTTTCTTAATTTACATCTTAATTTCATTGGATAAGACAGTATGTCCTTTGAATTTAAATCTTTTTAATTTTTAAGTGTGTGTGTGTGTGTGTGTGTGTGTGTGTGTGTGTGTGTGTGTGTGTTCACACATGTGTGCACATGGGTCATGGTATGGAGTAGAGGTGAGAAGAGATATACTACCATACCAAATTTTCTTGGGTTATTGGAGATACAGGCTGAAGAGGCCTCGTGCTTGTGTAATGAGTGCTTTAATTCTGATCCATCTTTTCCTATTTCCATATTGTATAATTTCAATGTCTACAAAATATTGGTATTTGTTTTACGGTATGGCCTTTGGCTTTTGATAGTGAATCTTTTCTGTAAATTTGAAAAGATGATATATTCTGTCCCAATAGGTGTTCTTGATCTTCAACATCCAGTCAGTTGGTAATGTTTTCAAATAACATATCCTTTATTATTTTGAATAATTATTATATTAATTAGTAGCTATGAAATGCTAAATCACTCTAATTGTAGAGTCACTTTTCTTCTCTCTAGGAGACATTGCTTCTCAGATTGCTAAGGTCTGATATTATTGCTATAAGACCAGTTTTCTTTTCTTTTTTAAAAATTATACGGGGTTTATTAAATGAGCATGGAAGGAAAGGGAGAGGGGTACCCCAGAGAGAGAGAGAACAATAGAGACAGAGGAAGAGAGAAAGAGGTAAGGGTATAAGAGAGAGACAAGACAGGTCTTCTTAATGTGGACTACACCCTCTTACTGCTATCAAATCTCCTTTGATTTGTTTTACATCTGAACTCTACATGCCTAATTCTAAAAAGCTAAGGACAATAAATATATCCTATCCTAGATTTTCAGTGTTTCCGAGTCTGTACATTTTAAATTAGTTACTTAATATAGTATATTTTTGTATAATTTCAAAGAGTATTATGATTCCTGCTGATGTGTAGAGCGCTTGCATATATTCAAGAGAACTCTGGCTGGATTTGTTTTAGGACAAAAAAGAAAAACTGTCATCACAATTTCTAGGATTTAAAAATTATCTGTACTTCATCAATTTTCTGGAATATTAATATGTATGTACTGCACTTTATTATGGCTGTATTTTCACTCACTTTTTTTCTATTTATTTTCTCTTACTTTTGAAATTATAGCTTTTAAAATACTTAGTACTATTGTTGGGTGTATACACAATATTACAATGTGCCTGTGGAGGGCAGAAGACAGTTTTGTGGCATCTGTTCTCTCCTTCTTCCTTTCCATGGGTTTCTGAGAGAAGTCAGATTCCCCAGACATTTGCATGGAGCACCTTTGCCTGCTAAGGACACACTTGGAAGAGGTTTTGCAGTGTCCTTGATTGCAATTTTGATGATGTCAGTTGCAAATTTGATGATGTCAGTTGCTGGTTTTACACATAAGTTTTACAAAATAATTCATTATTGAGTTAAATATAGCTCTTTGGGGTTTATTTTTATAGTTTATGAACTTTTTGGTTCAGTTTCTTCCAGCATTTGGACAAGTTTAGGCATTACTTACAGCTTCATAGCTTTTGTTTGTGTTTTCTTTTTGGTTAAAAAAACATCCAAAAGGTTCAACTACGTTTTATGTTGGATTACTTTATACTATTTCACAAGCCTGCTTATATGTCTATCATTCCTTGGATTTTTGTTATATATATATGACATATAAATAAATATATCAATAGATATTTTTATAGTAAAGAACTAGGTCCTTTGACATCACATATTCATTTTCTATAGTCTTTGTTTTATTTTAAAAAGATAAATGATCTATTAAATCAAAATATTTCTGTTCTTTATGCAAGAGAAGTCTTTGTGTTGATACTAATTGACTGTTTCTTGTTAACTTTCATTATAAAAAAAACTCCCTTGATTATTTGACGTGGTTAAGGATCCCACTGTATCACATGTTTAACATCTGGTGAAATGTTACCGATAATATGCTCTAAGACAAAGGAAGCATCGTTATGATCAGCTACATGGAAAAAATTAGCTTGGACACGAGCACTGGTACGAGGCTCGGCTGTCTAGTCTTGTATGTCAACTTGACACAATCTGAAGTCTCAACTGCGAAAATACCTCCATAAAACCAGGCTGTATAAAAGCCTGTATAGAATTTTCTTAATTAGTGATTGTTGGGGGAAGGTCCAGCTTCTGTGGTTGCTTCTGTTCCTGGCCTTGTGGTCTAGGGTTCTGTGAAAAGGTAGCATGAGCAGGTCATGGTGAGCAGGCCCGTAAGCAGCATCTGGCCATGGCCTCTGCATCAGCTCCTGTTTCCAGGTTCCTGCCCTGCTTGAGTTCCTGCTCTTACTTCCTTAGATGACAAACAGTGATGTGGAAGTGTGAGTGAAGTAAACCCTTTCCTCCCCAGCTTGCCATTTGGTCATGGTGTTTTGTTGTAGTGACAGAAACCTGATGAAGACAGAGACATTCTTACTACGTAATTTATACTTTCTGTTTCAGGAGTTTCCTTCAACTATGAAACCAGGAGCACTTTTTCAGTGTATTCACTGACTGTGTTGCAACATTCACAGAATATGCTATATTGCGTATCAAATTAGGTTACAAAAATACAGTTTTTAGAGTTATATTGTTGGGAAATAATATAAGATGTAGGTTTAAATTTACTAAGGACCAGAAACTCTATAGCAGATGAACCACTCATTTTAGAAAAATATTAAGGCAAATATTAAATTATTTTTTATAAAAGCAAGATATTACTACTTCTACTATCATAGGTCATACTTATTCTGATTCCATCTGTAAAGAAATAATTTAGAAAGATCAAAATTAGTCATGGCAAGTATTTCCTGCCATGTTAATTAATGTTCTTATCACATTTTTTGGCTTACAAGAGGAAAAACATACCTTACAATTTTATACAGCATGAAAATGGACAGATAAAGAGAGTGTAAGTGCCAGAGGGCATGGAGGATATCAAGAAAATATGATCTTCTAATCATAGCATGCTTGATGCACATATGAACTCAAAGACTGAGGCAGCATGCACAGAGCTTTCAGGGGTCCTAGAGCTCAAAGAAGAGGACACAGGTCCCCGTCCCCACCCCAGCAGCTGTCTCCAATCAATTAACCACTTGTAAATGAAAGCAGCTTTCTCCATGGAAGGCCCACTGAGGAGACACAGCATCGTGCAGGCCCCATGCCCAGCAGCAGATGTGCAACACACAGTGTGTCAACAGCATCCTGCAGGCCCCATGCCCAGCAGCAGATGTGCAACACACAGTGAGTCAACAGCATCGTGCAGGCCCCATGCCCAGCAGCAGATGTGCAACACACAGTGTGTCAACAGCATCCTGCAGGCCCCATGCCCAGCAGCAGATGTGCAACACACAGTGTGTCAACAGCATCCTGCAGGCCCCATGCCCAGCAGCAGATGTGCAACACACAGTGTGTCAACAGCATCGTGCAGGCCCCATGCCCAGCAGCAGATGTGCAACACACAGTGTGTCAACAGCATCGTGCAGGTCCCATGCCCAGCAGCAGATGTGCAACACACAGTGTGTCAACAGCATCGTGCAGGCCCCATGCCCAGCAGCAGATGTGCAACACACAGTGTGTCAACAGCATCGTGCAGGCCCCATGCCCAGCAGCAGATGTGCAACACACAGTGTGTCAACAGCATCGTGCAGGCCCCATGCCCAGCAGCAGATGTGCAACACAAAATGAGCTCAGCTGCATCTCTAGAGATTCTTTGTCTCATGGTGTTCAGTTTTTTTAAACCTTAAATGCCTTTTGTACATATATTGTGGCTTCCAGTTTTATGTTCTTATGGGATTCCAATGTGTGCAGACACGTGTCTCCACATTTATATGAGGGTGGTTTTGTGTATGTGTGTGTATGTGCTTTTTCTTTGCCTCTTTTGTTTGTTTTGTTTTACTCCAAATTGTTTGTTTTTGTTTTACTTTATATTATCATTATTCCTTAGTTGCCAGTTTACTTTCTAAGGAGAGACCGAAGTGGTGTGGATCCAGGTGGGAGAGAAAGTACAGAGAAAGTGGGAGGAGTCAGGGAAGGGAACCCTAGTCAGAATATAGTATATGAAAACAGTTTATATTAATAACATTAAAAGTAGGATAAAACAAAGAAAAGTTACCAGTTAACATAAAAAGCTAAAATTTAAAAAATTTGATTCAAAGTTTAAAATACTTTTGATATTATAATATATATTTTGAAACACTATTAGTGACATATCCTATCTATGTAGAATATTAAGTTGAGATATATTTTTTAGGATAATATGGATAGTAAACATTCTTTAAAAAGCATTCCTTGTAAAGTTGCCTTAAATACAGATACTGTGGTTTTTTTGAGTGCAGCTATAGACCAACAATATGAAATAAGAATAGGGTGATCTATACTCTGCATCTTGATCAAATTTTCAGATAGTTTAGTTTTACAATTAAGTTTAGTTGTTTAGGGGCTAAGATGTTTTTAGGTCTATATAGATATTTTACGTTGATAATGACAAGATAGGATAGATATTGATTTACATTCAGAAGTTTAGATGCACCAAGATAGGAAAGATGTTTTCTTCAAGGCTGCCAAAATATACAATACAAAATATACAAATAGCCAAGACACTATGAATGTAATAGTTGTATACTTCCTGACGGTTTTGTGGTTCTTCTTACTGTCGGTAGTTTATTGTGTATATGTGTAATAATATAAATATGTGTAAAATATTTAATTAAAATATTGTAAAATATAAAATAAAAAAATAAAAATTTTCAAGATCATTTCATATTTCATGCAGTGTTATGAAATTATTCATCTTACCCCAGCTACCCCAGGGGTAGGTATGTGGACGCATTAAACTTGGAATCTTATAAATGTGGGTGGCTCTATTTACTTTATCTGTCTCTGTTTTCACTTATAAAAACATAGGCTTTGTGACAGCTCTCATTTCTTTATATGACTCTCAAGATCAGGCCTGTTGACCCTCAGAGAAAGAGAGGGAGAGAGGGCCATTAGACTCTCATCTGAGAGTCCAGCCACCCTCTACTGTACTGATACCCCAGGCACATGTAATGTCATCCCAGTTGCACATGGTCTTGGGAGATGCTAGAGAACATATAGAGGTGAGATGAAGAGGTTCAGTCTACAAAGAGAAGTCCTTATCCATACAGGAGAGATACTTATGACGATATATGTGGGGCCCACCAAAGCTCCAAGAGGTCACCCCTCACCCATTTCCTGTAAGTTAGCCCAATAATGTCATAGGTTTTGCAAACTGGATTTAGCCAGAATTATTATTGATTTGTTATTTATTGGTGACCTATCTAGGGAGTGCAGATTTTTGTTCAGGAATCAGGAAATGTTAAGCCAGCAAGTATGTAGGATGCAAGACTGGAAGTAGCTGACAATATGGATAATGATTCCACTGAAAATCCTGTGAATATTGTCTTAGTATGCGCAAACTAAAAAAAGTGACCCTAACCTAGCATAAGTGCAAATCCTTTATCTAGCACTACCATTAATAATGAAAGTTAATTCTAGATGCAATGGTTTTTAATTAATTTCTTGAGATAAATTCACCATTGGAGCCATTTAAAATACCTTTCTTTTTGAGCAAACATTATTACTAATTACATACTCTTGTCATCCTTCCTCCTTTACTCCAAGGCCCTCTGTTTGTTAGGGGTCAGGTCTCACCATAACCTCCCTAAATCTCTTGGCCACCATCTTTTTCATTCTCTAGATGTTCCTGTTTTAGATAATTCATATAGATTAAACCATCTACTTGTAGTTGTGCTGTTTAAAAATTAGCATAAAGACATCAAGATTTATCTCCATTGTACTTTTCATGATTGGTTAGTTCTTTAAATTGTAATATAATAATAATAATAATAATAATAATAATAATAATAATAATAATAATAATAATTATTATTATTATTATTATTATTATTATTATTATTATTATTATTATTTAGTCTGAGACAAAGTCTCACTGTGTAGCCCAAATCTTCCTCAAACTCTCAATTATTCTGACTCTGTTTTCTGAATACTGGGGTAGTTGAGATGTGTCAATGGCCATACTAATGCATTTTATTGGTATATACTGGCCATTTTTTTTTTGTCTACGTCTTTGTTTTTCCCTATTACATTTTCCCTAATTTAATAAAAATTTCAATAAAATCTGTCAATTAAAATAGATAATTCTGTCTCCTTAAAGTTTAACATTCAATTACTTTAGCATATTTTCAATGTGAGATAGTCATTACTATAACTATTTTTTTTAATTGGGATGTTTGATAAGTTAACTTATAGTATATACCCTTCATGTCTGCTTATTCTTTCACATTGGATACATTTTTGAAGTTAATCCATGTTGTAAAGTTTGCTATTCAAAATTAACAATACATTATGAAAATTAGATAACATTAAGAATATGCAGAGAAGAAAGCAGAATGATTCTAACATATACGTGAGACACATGAAGAAAAAAACAACTTTTAAATAAAAGCACAAGTAAATATATTATGGTTATAAAAGTAATTCCTACTGAAGTATGTCTTGATTGGATAATATTTTAGATGAATGATCAGTTCTTGATACAAAGTTAACCTAATTCTACTAATTAGTAGGGTATGTAACGTTGTAAGACCAAGAGGAAGGTCTTACAACAGGAAATGATGAAACCAGAAATGTATATATTGTAGGGACAATGATTTTTTTTTTTTTAAAGATGGATTAGATTAAGGTCCGACATTTGTTCTGGGATTATAGACTTCTTTTTGACTCTCAAGAGATAAATTCAAATGAGCAGAATTCAGTGCATAGTTTGAGCCCAGAGACCATAGCTGAACACGGCCCACAGTTTGGGCCCTGGGACCCTGACTGAGCTCAGCGCGCAGTTTGGGCCAGAGACCCTGGTTGGATTCAGCGCTAACTGGACTAATCGAGTGGATTGGGCCTAAGACCCGTTTGGGTCCAGAGGTGCAAACTGGACTCAAAGATAAGGTTGGGTCCATAGATGCTAAGTGGACTCAGTGTGTGTGCGATTTGGGCCCCATGACACTAACCTGGACTCTGGGAGTGGTCTGGGTCCTGAAACGCTATGGGAATGACAGACCAGTGGAGCATCAGAGCTCCACGATTAAGGAAATCTTGAAGAGACAGGGAGTAGAGTAGCCATCACACCCCCTCTGCCCAACCTGCATCAGTACCCAGAGAGCTCTGGTACCACAAAGGGACCCAGAAGGCTGTGGACACTTTGGCCTGACCCAGCACACATTCTGAGACCTAGGATGATTCCAGGATCCACAGTACAGGGGAGCTGGGGATCACTGGTTGTGAGAGACCCAAATAATGGAACTGGTGTCCTGCCATACAGACCAGTGAAACATCAGAGCTTCCAGCCTAGGGAAATTGTGAGAAAATGGATGAATCTATCCTCAGACTACCTCTACCCAACTTTGGAAGCTAACTCCCAAATTCACATAATAATCAAAACACAAAATTTACAGAACAAAGGAAAAAATATTAAAAGCTGCAAGGGAAAAGGGCCAAATAACATTTAATGGCAAATGTATAAGAACTACACCTGACTTCTCAGCAGAAACCATAAAAGCCAGAAGGGCATGGACAGAGATCCTGCAAACCCTAAGAGACCACAGATGCCAGGCCAGTCTCCTTTACCCAGTGAAACTATAAATAACCATTGATGGAGAAAACAAAATATTCCATGATAAAAACAAATTCAAACAGTACCTATCCACAAATCTGGCTTTACAGAAGTTACTAGAAGGAAAACTCCACCCCAAAGGGTCAAGCTACAACCAAAACTACACAGCAAATAGATAACTACACCATCGCAAAAACACAACCACACAAACTCTCTACTGGAACCAACATCAAAATTAAGACTCTTAATAGTCATTGGTCATTAATATCTCTCAACATCAATGGTCTCAATTCTCTAATAAAAAGGCACAGACTAACTGAATGGATGCATAAACAAGATCCAATATTCTTCTGCATTCAAGAAACACATCTCACCCTTAAAGATAGACATTACCTCAGGGTAAAAGGCTGGAATAAAATATTTCAAGCAAATGGTCACAAGAAGCAAGCTGGTGTAGCTATTTTAATATCTAACAAAATAGACTTTCAACCAAAATTAATCAAAAGGGATGAGGAAGGCCACTTCATACTTATCAAAGGTAAAGTCAACCAAGATGATATCACAATTCTGAACATCTATGCTCCCAATACAAGGGCACCCACATTTGTAAAAGATCTGCTAATGAAGCGTAAACCACACATCGATCCCCACACAATAATAGTAGGAGATTTCAACACCCCACTCCCACTGTAGGATAGGCCATTGAAACAGAAACTAAGCCGAGAAATAACATCATTAACCATGCCATGAATCAAATGGATCTAACAGATATCTACGGAACTATTCACCCAAACAAAAAAGAATATACCTTCTTTTCTGCACCCCATGGAACCTTCTCCAAAACTGATCACATAATAGGTCACAAAGCAAGCCTCAACAGATACAAGAGGATTGAAATAATACCTTGTATCATATCAGATCACCATGCTCTTCGGCTGCACTTGAACAACAACAGAAATAACAAAAGCCTACACATGCATGGAAACTAAACAACTCTCTACTTAAAGACACCTGGGTCAGTGAAGAAATAAAGAAAGAAACTGAAGACTTCCTGAAGTTCAATGACAATGAAGGAACAACATACCCACATTTGTGGGACACATTGAAAGCAGTGCTAAGAGGAAAATTCATAGCACTAAGTGCCTTTATAAAGAAATTGGAAACATCCCACATAAGCAACTTAACAACACTTCTGGAAGCTCCAGGGGGGAAAAACAGAAGCAGAAACACCAAAGAGGAGTAGATGTCTGGAAATAATCAAACTCAGGGCTGAAATTAATAAATTAGAAACAAAAAAAAACAGTCCAATGAATCAACAAAACGAAGAGTTGGTTCTTTGAGAAAATCAACAAGATAGACAAACCGTTAGCCAAACTAATCGGGAGAATTAACGTAGTAAAAATGGCCATCTTACAAAAAGCAATTTACAGATTGAATGCAATCCCTATCAAAATAACTACACAATTATTTAAAGAATTGAAAGATCAATTCTCAACTTCATATGGAAAAACCCAGAATAGCTAAAACAATCTTGTACAATAAAAGATCCTCTGGAGGAATCCCCATACCTGATCTCAAGCTGTACTATAAAGCAACAGTAATTAAAACAGCATGGTACTGGCACAGTAATAGGCTGATCAATGGAATAGAATCGAAGACCCAGAAATGAATCCACACACACATGGTCACTTGATTTTTGACAAAGAAGCCAAATATATTCAACGGGAAAAGGATAGCATCTTCACAAATAGTGTTGGTCTAACTGGATGTCTACATGTAAAAAAATGCAATTAGACCTATATTTGTCACCATGCACAAAACTCAAGTCCAAGTAGATTAAAGACCTCAACATAAAAATAGAGACACTAAATTGGTAAAAGAAAAAGTGGAACACATTGGTACAGGAGACAACTTCCTGAATAGAACACCAACAGCCCAGGCCTTAAGGTCAACAATTAAGAAATGGTACCTCATGAGGCTGAGAAGCTTCTGTAAGGCAGGAGACACTGTCAACAGAACAAAGCAACAGCCTACAGACTGGGAAAAGATCTTTACCAACACTACATCTGACAAAAGTCTAATATCCAAAATATATAATGAACTCAAGACATTAAACACCACCAAACCAAATAATCCAATTGAGAAATGTGGCTCAGAACTAAACAGAGAATTCTCAACAGAGGAATATTGAATGGCTGAGAAACACTTAAAGAAATGCTTAATGTCCTTAGTCATCAGAGAAATGCAAATCAAAACAACTCTGAGATTGCACTTTACACCCATCAGAATGGCTAAGATCAAAAATTCAAGTGACACCATGTGCTGGCGAGGATGTGGAGAAAGAGGAACACTCCTTCATTGCTGGTGGGAATGCAAACTAGTACAGCCACTTTGGAAATCTATCTGGCGCTATCTCAGAAAACTGGGAATAAGGCTTCCTCAAGACCCAGCTATTCCACTCCTTGGAATATACCCCAAAGATGCTCCAGCACACAAGGACATATGCTCAACCATGTTCATAGCAGCCTTATTCATAATAGCCATAGCATGGAAACAGCCTAAGTGTCCCTCAGTCGAAGAATGGATAAAGAAACTGTGGTACATTTACACTATGGAATACTACTCAGCTATTAAAAACAAGGACTTCCTGAAATTTGTGGGCAAATGGATTGAACTAGAAATGATCATAATGAGTGATTTTACCCAGAAGCAGAAAGACTCAAATGTTATTTATATACTCACTTATATCTGGACACTAGCCCAAGGAATATGTCCCATGAAAGTCTTCACTTACCAGGAAAATGGGACAGAGGGGAGGACATCCTATTGGGACTCTAGGTGAGAGAAGCATGGCAGAGTGGGGAGATAGAAGGATCCAGATGATCCTAGAAACCTACAAGAAGAACATTATGTTGGGCGGATCTGGGCCCAGAGGTCCTGCTCAAACTATGGCACCAGCCAAGGACAATAGGTGCAGCACACTTTGAACCCCTACTCAGATGTATCCAATGGACAGGACATTCTCCACAGTTGAGTTGAGAGTGGGGACTGACTTTTCCATGAACTCTGGTGCCCCATATTTTACCACGTCCCCTGGATGGGGAGGCCTGGTGGCACTCAGAGGAAGGATAGCAGACTATCAAGAAGAGACTTGCTACCCTATGAGCACATACAGGGGGAGGAAGTCTCCTTTAGTCACAGTCCTAGGGGAGGGGGAGAGGGGGAAAGCAGGAGGGAGGCAGGAATGGGAGGATACAAGCAATGGGATAAAAATTGAGATGTAATATGAATAAATTAATAAAATATATATTTAAAAAGAGCAGATTATGAATGTTCAAATTAATAATAAGTAGTTGTTATTTAGACCTATTTAAAACAAGACAAGCTCTTTCATGAAACAGTGAACTTTGCAATTCTGTACCTGAAATATGAAGAATTCCTTTTAAAATATATTGGAAAACATATATCATTATCTTCCTATTGACACACACATACATCTTGCTATTCTTATACATATATATGGAAACAATGATGTTACTTTTAATTGTATGTTGCTTTTACTTTAAATGATCAACATAAATATATATCTGATCCCAAAATTGTTGAATCATTGGTATGTTCCCCTCCGCCCCTCCCCCTTTTTTTTTTCCAAGACAGGGTTTCTCTGTGTAGTCTTGGCTGTCCTGGACTCACTTTGTAGACCAGGCTGGCCTCGAACTCACAGCGATCCACCGGCCTCTGCCTGCTGGGTTAAAGGTGTGTGCCCGGGCATTGTTGTTCTTTTACTTTTTCTTGTTCTCATTCTTGTTCTTCTTGTTCTTATTCTCATTCTTCTTCTTATTCTCACTTCTGTTGTTGTTGTTCTTATTATTACTATTACCATATAAGGTAAATATTTTACTTAAAGAGTAACAATAAAGGATGTATAAAAGACTATAAAGGCTGCCGGATCTGGACCACAAACTGATGCACCAACCAAGGACACTGCAAGCAGAGGACCTAGACCCCCTGTTCAGATGTAGCTAATGGACAGCTCACTCTCTCCCTGGAGAAGAGGAGGGGAGAGCTGGGGACTGCCTCTGGGAAACACTCTGGTACCCGCAGTTTATCACTGGTCCTTTGCAGAGAGGCCTGGAGGGCACTCCAAGGAAGGGGATGCAGACTATCTAGATGAGACCTGATAGGCTGTGGTTAGACAGTGGGGGAGGAGGACCCCACCAGTCAGAGGTTGAGGGGAGCAGAATAGGGCAGAAAAGGGAGGGAGGGTGGGAACAGGAAGGAAATAGCAAGGGGATTACAATCAAAATGTAATGTAAATAAATTATAATAAAATATGTATAAAAAAGAAGAGAAAAAGATGTATAAAATATTTAAGTAGCTCAAAAAGCAGTAATTTACCTATATTGTGGAGGGGAGCTTTTATTTTTGAGTATATAACACTCTTCAAAAACTTTTTAATCATCAGATTTATTTCTTTATGCTTCTAGTCAGTGTATTATTATTAAATGTTACTTATTGGTTTATGGAGTGATGTAGAAATACTTATAGAATAATTATTCTCCAGAAAATGTAGATACCTATTCATAAAGTATTTCATATGTTGTTTAATTAACAAAAAGGGAAACATATCATGTGTTATTTGAACTTTGGGTATCCTATGTTGAGAATCATTACTAATTTGAAATTTTCCTAAGAAATCAAATTAAAATTCTATTAAGACAGCACAGAGGCAGAATTCCTAACTGGGTTAGTGGCTTTACAATTATTATCTTATTATTCCTATACCAATGTTATATGCTAAATAAAATTATTCTGTTCATTTATCATAGGGGAGATTCAAGAAGTTTAGAAGAAAATAGTGATGTTACTAAGAAGTGTCAAGTTGACATGATTTAAACTCTCCTGGATAAAGAGCCTCTGAGAATGTTTTTGAGAGATTATCCTAATTACCTTAAGTGATGTGAGAATGCCTACTTACTGGGGCCTGCACCTTTCCCAAAAAGAGAAAAACAAGCTGATAACTAGCATGTATGCGTGCATGAATTAATTATACAGGCTTAAAAAAAAAAAAAAGATAGAATCTCAGTATGCAGTACTGGCTGGCCTGGAAATCACTACATAGACCATGATAGTCTAGAACTCACAGAGTTCTGCTTGCCTCCGAAGTATGAGGATTAAAAGTTCGTTCCACCATGCCCAGTCCCTCTGCTTGTGGTGTGGCTGTAATGGAACTAATTAGCTGTTCCAGTTCCTGTCTTCATGAATTGCCCATGACAGACTGTGACCTGGAACCCTGAGTTCAAGACGTGGTTTCTCCCTTAAGTCACTTTCATAGCTGCATCTTATCATAGCCATAGGAAATGAAACCAAGACAGGGAACAGCATGTTCGAACTTTCTCACAGGCAGACATTGAATTCCTTAGTCTAGACCCTAAGGTATCAGTTACTAATATCTGCCTCTTTTGCCATCTGTCTATTCAGTATGGTAATTTTAGGAGAGACAGCAGAGCATTTTGGTATAATACCCTGTACCCCCACAAATTTCAGTGCCATTGAAATTATAAAGAGTTGTTCATGTTGGTCTCAAACCAACATCATTGAGTCTTTCTGCTCTGCTGCCTCGGGACTTTCTTCAAGACAGAAAGCTTCAGCTCAGTGGTGACCAATGAAGAACTGGGAGAACATAATGTGACCATAAGTAACTCTCAGCTGTGGGTGTGGACATTAGCGGAGGAGTTATTTAGATCCTGTAACTTCTAACACCACAGTTCTGTCCCCATTAGTCATGGTGCTTTCGAAAGGCCCCATGGTGGTTGTATGAGAAGGGACTGGAAGCTCAGGTGTAGTTGAGCACTTGGTCCCCAGTTGGTGGAACAGTTTGAAAATGATTAGGGAAGTGTGGTCTTATTGGAGGAGGCGTGTCAGTGGCGTCAGCTTTGAAGTTTCAGAAGACTCTTGCAATTGTAAAATACCCTCTCTCCCTGACTTCCTTCTTTTCTCCCTCCCTCACTTCTCCCCCCCCTCCGCCACTTCCACTCCTCCCCCATCCCCACCTCCCTCTCCCTCCCCATCCCTCTCTGCCTTCTAATTGCAACTCAAGATGTAAGCTCCAAGAGTCCCCCCTGCCATGTCTTCGCTCTGCCATTTTGGACTCTAACTGAAATCATAAATTAATTAACATTGTTTTATAAGTTGCTTTGGTCATGAATAGAAAAGTGACTAAGACAGTCCGCACCGGCCATGCTAGCCATCCTGTTAATGACGTTCTTCCTTAGCTTTTTCTCTTTCTCTATTGCCTGATTATTCCTTACTCAGTCTTTCTTTTCTAACTCTTCCCTAGCCCCAAATCAGCATCACGCACTCATGATTAGTTTTCTTGCACGTTCATACCAATAAAAGTAGTATAGCTGTATTTTATGGGTGACTGGTTGTTAAAGCTTGTAATATGTATTCTAAGTAATAATCCCTTTCTACTTTTCCCATTTACTTATGAAGCTCTATCAATTTTTCTTCCAAATGTCAATTCTCTATTCCCAGGAGCCACCTCACAGCTCAGGCCTTTATCACATGGTCCCCTAGGTATTATGTTCGGCTTCTCGTTAGCATACCCTCTTCTATCATCTAAGACTTCCTGCATACTGATGCTCTATAAATTTTCTTCCTGTGTTAGTTTCATCAGTCACTTCCCTACTCCAAAACCTACAATTACTATGAACAATTTATCACATCAAATCTAAAATCCCTCCCTCCAGTTAAGATGCATTTTCTCCACAAAATTCTCCAAGCCCAATAAGCTCTATTGATTTTCTATGTGGCTGAATTCTTACAGCACCTTGTCACAGAATTTAACACATTTATTATCTTGTATTATTCACATATGTTGTTATTATCAGTCCTCTAAAATTTAAGCTCCTTGATGCTATATTGTACATTTTCCATAATCCAGTAGAGTTCAAGGTAAACATAAACATAATCCTTGTTAATATTTTTAAGTACACTCGTCATTTATTCTTAGAAACTTCCTGGAAAAGGCAAATTCATATCTGATTCTGCAAATACATTTCCTAAAAAAAGAAAATGTCAGAAACAGTTTAATTTTCTCAAAGTGTCAGGGTAAACAAAAGTTCATTTGACTTGATGTCCTAAAGTATGATTTGTTAATATTCATGTGGTGAAAAATCAGCTCCAAGAAGGAAGGGTTTGGCTATATTTCCAAATCTAGGGTTATTGCTAAATACTTTACCATGCAAATTTTGTGTGGGCAACCTCTTGAAGACTTAACATCTTGTAGAAAATTAGTTAGGCAAGTCATTGCTAGAATTTGGCTAGGTTTGAAGATATGACTCAGATAAGCAAAGAAACTCATTTTTATTGATATCAATGATTGGAGAAATAATGGATTTTCATTTCTAAAATTTCCTTCAACATTCCAAAAGACACATTTTGGGGAGGTTTGATAGTCCTTCAAACTTCAATTTAAGCTCTTTCTAAATGCATATAAAAGAACAAATTAAAAATGTTATAGCATGCAGTACTGATTTAATAAAACAATATAATACAAAACTAATATAACTTTCCATATTTAATGCAGCTATTTGCTATTGACAAGAGGTGTGAGTGTTGTGCATATGTGTGTACATATTAGTGTGTATATTTAGAGAGTAATTGGAGAAATACTTCCAAAAAAATCTAGAACTTGAAATCAAAAGATAAATTTAATTCCTGTCTAAGCCTGTCCAGGTGTATTTCCAGGCTGGATTTTTATAATCACTTAAGTATGCTCCATTGGAAAGGTCCTAATAGAAGCATTTAAATCTTACTGTGCAACCTCAGGGAACAAAGATATTCTCTTAAAAACTTGATTGCTTTTCTACGAAAGCAGTTAGCTTTGATTTATATGACTTTTGAAGGGAGCTTCGCAGAGGCTCTGAGTAATCCAATAAGGATCATATAATATACTCCCCTTTACATCTCACGGAGTTGCTGTGTACGAGCTCTTTGTTTATGATTCAGGAAGTGGGCTAAAAGCTTCCTGGGCTCATCTCTGTTCACAAAATTTGTTCTGGAGGGAAGTAATGGCCTCCCACATTTTAATAAGCAGTAAATCTCAAGTAGCGCAATGCTCCATCAACAAACTATCTTGATGGCGTGGGCCTCTCCTGTGTTTTGAAGATTGTTTCTATCCAGCAGTTTGCATAAGACAGTGGTTCTTAGCTCATACCTGGGCTTCTATTTGGAGCCATTGCTCTGTGAGATGCTGTATACATGCACACATGTGTTTGTGTGTGTGTGTGTGTGTGTGTGTGTGTGCATGTATTTTGTGTGTGTCTTCTGAACACAGCCTGGGTGGCATCTTGACTCACTGAGAGTGATATAAAGAATGAAGATGTGGCATTGTGCAGGCCGCTCATTTACAGATTTATAATTCATCTACAAGGCAAGTTTGTGTTAATTTATATTGGTTCCACTTTAAAATTAATTACTTAAACATTTCTTGTTCATTTAAAAATTGGGCTGGAGAGATGGCTCAGAGATTAAGAGCACTGGCTGTTCTTCCAAAGGTCCTGAGTTCAATTCCCAGCAACCACATGGTGGCTCACAACAATCTGTAATGAGATCTGGTGCCCTCTTCTGTAGCGCAGTTATATATGGAGGGAAAACACTGTATACATAATAAATAAATAAGTCTTTAAAAAATTCTGTGTGATGTCTTAGGCCCTAGGAATGATACAGAAGTGAACAACTAGAAATCCTGGCTGAGAAATTCTTAAGAAACGCTTTACATGAATACACTTCATTGGAATCTTTCTGAATGGGTCCTCTTTCCCTTTTAGGATGTTTGTGCCCTTCTAAGTTAAGTTCCGCAAGAAATTTGTGTGTGTATATATATATATATTTGTCTCCAATTACCTAATTTATAAAAGCCCAAGTGATTCTGTTCTATGTGACCATTAAACTGCCAGAGATATGGTTTCTATACATGCACATTTAGAAACTTCAAGTGGGAGATCTCATAAGGAGAAAGATGTTTCTACTCGACACTTAGCTTGTTTCTGCATGACCTTAAGGCCTGTTGTTGGGTGGCAGAAGGGTCTTCACTTCTCTAATTTGATCTGCTCAGTTGCTTAACAATCAATTAAGTTGTGGTTAATTTGATATTCTTAAAGAGATGTATCTCTAAATTCCAATTTAATGAATAGGTTGGTTTCTTTATAAGAAAAAATATCTAATATTATGTGATTAAAATTGCTTCTTAAAATATTATGTGCATTTAGGCAGCTTAAGAGTAAGGGATATTAGAATGATTTAAAATAGGGAATAAATATTCACATAATATTGTAAGAAGAAAGGGTATAAGAGCAAGTATTTTCTAGGTATATTAAAATTATTGCCTATTTCTCTTCAGTTCAAGCTTTTCATAAATATAATAGATTAGGAAGCACAGTAATCTTCTACTCAAGTCTGAGTTGTTTCTTTTATAAGCAAGATGGAGGAAGCGCAGTGATATGTCCAATAGCGAAGCGGACCTGGGAAATGAGCTTTGGACTTCAAATTTAATTCAAAGAAAATATGGACCTCATTATTATGTCCATGTTATGATGTTACATTTTATTTTTATGAGGTAGTTTGTCTAACATACTTGTAATTGTATGTACCCTGAGCAGTGGTATATGTCCCCTGCTCCTTTAAGTATTTATGGAGTGACCAGTACTTGCTAGACAGGACTGGAGATACAGATAACCCAGCCATGAATTGAAGACAGATGAGATCTCTGCATCATAGAAGCCACTTTCTATGGGAGAGATAAATAACTGTGAGTGACTAAGTGGCATTAGAGATAGCTGTACATGTACAGAAATTTTAACTGAATAGTAGAACAAGAGTTTCTGTACAGTGGTTGGGTATACAGTGAGTGACCTGGGAGATGTACCAGGGTTTAGCACATGCATGTCAAAATATGAAACACTGGAATTTCAGAAATAGTAAAAGAAATACTCTCTACTTCTTGTCCTTCTTGGACCAAATCATGAAACTTGATCGCTTCCTAACCCTTTCCCTCCATTTCTGCCTCAAGACCCTAATACACCTGGTATGCTCCATCACACCTATGGAGAAGGAATGTCACATAAGAATGCCAAGGAGACTGACTAGACAGCCCCTGCTGAGGTCTCAATTTTCATGCAATTAGACCTTAGCATTTGTTTTGAATGACTATCTAGAAAATACACAGTTCCTGTTTGCCCAAGTCTTCATTTCCAAAGACTCCTTTTGACAGAACATTTGTGTTAAATAAATTGTGATGCTTTTATCTTGTTAATCTGCCTTTTGTGGAAGGAATCTCAGCCAGAAGCCTTGCAAAAGCCACTACTTCCCCCTTTCCTCAACTGTGATATCAGGAAAAACTGTACACAGATTAGAGCAGAATCTATGAGGAAAGAAGAGGCACAAAGGCCTGGTGATGAGAATAAACATGGCATACTCAAGAAACAGAGGGGGGCAAGCTTGTTTGACTAAGGCATTATTCACTAGAACTGTCTTTGATTATAGAAATGAAGTCAGCATGTCAAAGAGACACCTGCACCCCTGTGTTTATTGCAACACTATTTACAATAGCTAAGACAAGGAATCAACCTAAATGTTCCTAGATGAACGGATTGATAAAGAAAATGCAGTATAATTACACAGTGGGGTGAATAGTCATCCATAAAAAGGAATGAAATCCTGTGACGTGTGACAACACAGATGGAGCTGGAGGACATTTACTAAGTGAAGCAAATCAGGGACAGAAAAACAAAAGCCCCATGATCTCACTCATACGTAAAAATCTAAAAAAGCTGATCTCAGAGAAGTTGAGAACAGAATAATGATTAGCAGAGATGGGAGACATGAGGTGGAGATTAGGGTCGGGGAGCTTGGTCAATGGGTAAATGCTGTGTTCAAACAGAATGAATAAGATTTTGATTTCCATGGCACAGTATAGTGAACACAGCTGATGGTAGTGCCCTGGGCTACTCAAAATAGAAGAGAAGACCGTGACTGCACTTATGACAAATAAATCACAGAAAGTTGAGGTGATAGAAATGCAAGTTACCTAATGCAATCATTACTCCTTATATGCACATGTTCCACTGTAACTCAAGAGTACTATCTGTCAATCAGCAACAATAAAAAAGAAGTATCTGAGTTGCCCAACATTTCCTAGCAAGTAAACTGGCAACGTGAATACGGAAAGGTGAGTTAGTTATTATTATTCTCTTGTTGTGAAAAGACACTATCACCAAGACAATTTATAAGAGAAAGCATGTATTTTGGTGCTTGCTTACAGATTCCGAGTGTTAGTTCGTAGTTGTCATGGTAGGTAGCATGGTGGCCGGCTGTCATGGCAAAGTAGCTGTGAGCTTACATACCAATCAGCAGGTAGCAGAGAGAGAGAGAGACAGAGAGAGGGGAGGGCGAGGGAGGGAGAGAGAGAGAGAACGCAACAGAGAGATAGAGCCTCTAGGCAGGGCATAGGCTTTTGAAACCCCCACAGTCCACCCCCAGTGAAACATCTCCAACAAGGCCATACCTTCTAATCCTCCCTAAGCTGTCAACCAACTAGGAATCAAACATTCAAACATGGTATGAGCCAATGGGGGCCTTTCTTACTCAAACCACCGCATTCCACTCCCTGAAACAGTACATTTTAATCCATTTACTCCATTTCAAAATTCTCTGCAGTCATTCAGTCTCAAGATAGTTTAAAAGCACAAAGTCTCTTCTGAGACTCAAGGCAATCTCTTAACTGTAACCCCTTTAAAATAAAAGAGCAAATCATGTACTTCCAACATATAATGGCACAGAATATACACTGTCATTCCAAAAGGGAGGAAAGGGGACATAGTGAGAAGATACTGGACCAATGTAGGACCTAAAACCAGGGCAAATTCCAAGTCCTACAACTTCATGGCTGATGTTAAAGGTCTCATTCAATGGCCCTTGCCTTCCAGTTTTGCTGACTGCAACACACTTCTCCTGGAATTGTTCCACATTGCTTTCAGCACTACTGTCTTCCAAGCTTCTTAGAATGGCCTAGGGGAACACACAGTATTCAACCACTTTTCTAGTCTAAATTCCAAAATTCTTCCATGTATTTCCAAACATGCATAGTCAGGCCAGTCACGACAATACCCCAGATGTTAGTACAGACTTTGGTCTTTAGCTCCTGATCTACTGCTTTGAAGAGACATCATGACTAAGACAGCTCATAGAAGAAAACCTTTAACTGGAGGCTTGATTACATTTTCAGTGTTAGTTCATGACCATCGTTGAGGGAAACATCCTAGCATGCATGGCACTGGAGCAGAGGCAGAGAGTTTATATTCAGGCAGGAGTCAGCAGGCAGGAGGCAGAAAGAGTGAGACTGGGCATCATTGCATGTGCCTACCCTCACCACCCCCCACCCGTGACATACTTGTGCCAACAAGTCCACACCTAATCCAACCTAAATAGTCCACTAACAGGGGGACTAAACATTCAAATATATGAGCTTATTCCATTCTTATTCCAGCCACAATATTAATTTAACTCAAGGAATTGAATTTTGAATGATAGTTTGTTAAACTGAAATTGAAATTCCAACAACCACATGCTCTTAGTGACTGTGGGCAGAGGTGGGCAGGGAGGGGAATCTGGGAGTGCTGAGTCATAGGCTTTGGAAGGAATTGGATCATGTAAGACTTTATGGGGAAAAAATATAAACACTTCTCTCCAGACCCACTTGCTCAGAGAGGTGAGAAGAAAGACACCCGAATGCCTGCTCCAGCACCATTATGATGGCCTCGTGTATAATAGAGAGATGGGAAAGACAGTGTATGTGGTGGAGAGATCGAAGAGAAAGTGAAGCCAAGGGGTTCATAGGCTGTGGGAAAAGGTGGAGCTGGAGACTCAATGGTGATGGGCAATGGGCAGATATGAAGAGGCCAAGGTGAGGTCCTGGCTCAGGCTGCTGCCAGGGTTACTTCTGGGACTGTGGTCCTGCTGCAGCCTGGGTTTATGGCAATGTCTCTGGTCCATGTTACCACTAAAGGGTAAGCGGATGTCCTTGGCCTGGGCTGTCATCACTAACCATGCAGACATCTGAGAGTTGTGCTGCCATGGGAGACATGCTGATCTGAGTGGCATGAGCTGACATCTGAGACCATGGGGACACTGGGCCCATGCTGCAGCTGGGGGCCATGTCTGGGTCAGTCTTTCTATGACACCTGGGGTCTGTGTTGGTGTCCCAGTTCCCTGTTAGCACCAAAGGCCATGCAGATGTTCCAGGTCTAGAGTGTTGCCTGAGGCACTTGCCAGATACCATACCTAAGAGAGTTGGCCCCACCTCTTTCCTGGGCAGCACAGTAGAGCCAAAGCTGGCCCCCAAGAGCATGGGCACTGTAGAGCTGGACCTCCCCCTTATCTGCTGTGGGCTGGCATGAGCAAGGGAGAGATACCCTTTCCACCTCTGCCCCTAAAGCCTGTGGCAGGTGGGTAAACTGGCCTTGAGGTCAAGAGAGCTGGCTCTGCACCTCCCCTGGGCAGTACAGTAGAGCTGGCTCTGGTGGCAAGGCATATGAACTGGCCTGGGGACAGGACAGCAGGAGAGCTGACCCTTTCCATTTCTAACTGCAGCATTGGATGAGGTAGCTGAAGTAGTACTGGAGATAGTCGTGGTGGTTGAGAGCCCAGAAGAGCGGGTGGGCTGACCAACTCAGCTACCTCCCAGGCCCAGATTTAGGGCTTTGGGTTGGCCCACTCCAACATCTACCCCATCTATGATCTGATGGAGCACTTGATAGGGCTGGTGATGAAGATCGAAAGCTGCAGGACATCCACCACATAGGGCAATCACAGGATGTCTGAGAGGAGTTCTGTGAGGATCCACAGAGGCCTTGAAACAGACCAATGACTCATTGCAATTAGAGTGTGGGACACAGGGTTTTTTTTTTGTTGTTGTTGTTGTTTTATTTTATTTTATTATATTTTGGGAGGGAGGTTGCAAGAGTGGAGGGTGGATATGAAAAAATGGGAGATAGGTGGGATTGGGGTGCATGATATAAAATCCACACAGAATCAATAAAATGTTAAAACATATACATAAACACTTGACTGGTTTTTCCAAGTGGGTTACAAATTATCTGACTATTTTAATATGGCAATGACATGTTCTGGTTTTTATATTAAGACAGTATTTTGGTTGTTCAGTGGAGAATGGAACATAAACAGTGAGAATGGAGAACGGCGATCTGGTAGAATAGCATCATAATAACTCATGGGGATTTACTACAGTGCCAAGAATTAGAATTGGACACACATGTTCTAAAATTAAACATCTAACAGATGTGCGCGTACACACACACACACACACACACACACACACACACACACACACCTTTTCCCCCCCAGTGTTGTGTACCAAACTCAGGCCCCATGTATGCTAGGAAAGCTCTTTATTGCTGAGCTACACCCTCATCCTTAATAAGTCTGCTTGATCTACATTTATATTGTTGTTATTTGAAGCAACTCTCATTATGCTGTCCACATATTCTCCAGTGGTTCTCCTATTTCAGGCTCCCAAGTTGCTGGGACTAGAAGCATATGCTGCCATGCCTAACTAGGAATATCATTTTATGTCTTAAGCTTTAGTATGTGGTGGTAGATTAGATGTGAAATAAAGAATAAAATAAATAAAAAAACATTTAGTATTTTCTTAGCTGAGTTGTCATTGTTGCTATAAAATGAGGTATAAAGTTGTGTTTATGTCTTATTTCTTTATTATTAATTTTATATTTCTATGGCTGTATTCTTTGAGATTCCTCTCCTAAATAGAAGTAGAAATGATATATAGTCAAATATACTACATTTCTGCCATCTAGCTTCATCAAGAGGACATAACTAAGAAGATGAGGTATCACATATTTACCACTTTATAGGTATATGTATGCATGTTATATTTGATCTGTGTGCATGTACATAAATATAATCATGACATTTGAAGGGGGAGAAGATGGACAATGGAATCCATTCCTATAAAGGCAGGCTACTTCAGCATAGCTGCTGGAGTCAGGATTATTTACAAATGAAGAAGCAGCACTTCTTTCTACTTTGCTTTTCTGTCATTATGGTTATGATTAAAACTGACCAATAGCACACTGGGGAGGAAAGTGCTTATTTGGCTTACAACTCCCATGTTATCCCCTGTCATTGAGGGAAGTCAGGCAGAAACTTGAGGCAGAAACCTGAGGTAAGGAACTGAAACACAAACCATGAAGAAACCCTACTCACTTGACTGATATACAACTTTGTACTGTCTGACTGATGATGGCACTGCAACAGAGGGCTAAAATAAAGTCCGATGAAGAAAGACTGGGCACTATATTTACCTGGAAAATTTTAAGAAACAGATCTTGTGACCTATGGTTTGGAAGTCAAACAACTCAAAACCGACATCTCTCATTGCCTTTCTCTCATCTCCTAGTTCCTTGACACTCTCCACATATGTTGTATCAAAATAGTCCTTGAAATAAATAAAATATTATAGAGAGACCCTATGATATAAATCTCCATGGCTCTATACCAATGGTAGTCAGAGCCAAGGCATTGTTGTGAAGAGCTACCATCATATGTTATTGCAAGGACATCCTTTCGGTGTCCTTTCCTCAGTGTTTAGTAGGCAGTTGAACTAAATTCTTTGGTCTACATAGTCCAAAGTTACCTATCTCAACTTTGCTAAGCACTAGAAACCACACCAACATCAACAAGGTAGATTCTGGTGTAGATCAATGGCATTAAAAAGTTGAAAATGAGGAAAGGAAATTGGACTTTAATATTATAGTAGATTAGCTTCCTGTGACCTTAAATGATCATTACATCTTCTCATTGGCTGTAGTCCTAGGAACAGCTGAACTTTGACTAACTGGCCTGCTGTGATCTGTGACTTAAACCACAAACAGGACTCTTAAGTTACTAGAGAAGGAATTGAAACATATAAAGCATGGGAAAGGCCAAGAAGTAAGATGTAATTCAGCTGGCATCTTGGAAGGTAGAGAGCATTTCTCTGGAACTTGTATCCAAAGTTCTTTGAGTGACTAAGTACTCCTTAATGAAGAGAGAGAGAGAGAGAGAGAGAGAGAGAGAGAGAGAGAGAGAGAGAGAGAGAGAGAGAGAGAGAGAGAGAGAGAGAGAGAGAGAGAGAGAGCGGAGCGCGCTGGCATCGCTCAACTGGATACATCTAAGCCCTTAAATATAAACTTAGCCTTCATTATAACAAGCCGATCTGTATTCAGGTCTGAAGATCTAGTCAAAGTGCTGTTCTCATAGTTTCACACTCATCTTTGGTTATCAACACTGGTATAACTGTGGCTAACTAAATTATGATGTGGCAAGAGCTCAAAGCAGCAGTCTGAATTTTCCTTGGTCAGAGGTAGCTCCTTAGAGGAGCTTTCACGTGAATAACACTTCCAGATTCACCAGCCTCCTGCCAGCCTCTCTGTAGTTCAGGCATAAATATTCCTCCCAAGATAACTGCAGCAATCTCCTAAGCACTTGCTTTACCCGATGTTGGTCTTCCCTCCGGATCATTGCTCATTTTACGAAACAAAATGATCTTTGAAAATGTGGTTGCTGTACCTCTGACAAAATTCTCCAAAAAATGAACAACAGTAAGCTAAATAAAAGGAAAGGTACCTTAAAACATCTCCGACCCCATTTGTTGACATTGTGCCTTCTATTTTTTTTCGCTCCATTCACACTCAGATCCCTATGAGTACATAGCCTCTTTCCTCTTAATGCATGCACACACTCCTGCTTTTCATCTTCTCAGGTGTCCCCCTTCCTTGGAGAGATGGGTTACTCTATACAATGTATGTTTTCTAAGATATTCTGCCTTCTTTGCATTGTAACCATCCTTTGTGTTTACTATTTGTTTACTTTATTGCACGTATAAAGTTTGTGTTCTTTTTGAGCTCCTTGCATATATAGGGACACTGGCTATTTTCTTCAATGGACCCCGGCACCTAGGGCCGTCCTCACACAAAGTAAGTAGTCTATAAATATTAGCTAATTGAATTAGTAAATGAGATTCTATATTTTGAAAAGGACTATCTTGAAGAAGCCTTGCTTTTCTGGGAAAATGGCAACTTCTGCTCACGCGCCAGGGTCGCCGTGGGCCCCCCACCAGGGAAACTGCCCGCTGTGCCAGCCGCAGCCTGTGTGCCATCTGCTCGCTGCCCAGAGAGGACTTGGGGCAGCAGAGTTCGGCGGAGCTGCGGTAGAGGTTGAGGCGCCAGGAGAGACTTTCGTGCAACGAAAAATTCATTTGTAAATTGCCCAGCAAAGGTAAAAAGATCTCAGACCCCATTGCCAACCTGAAAGCTGCCCTTGCAGAGCGTTAAGCGGCTGGAGAGAGAAGTGAACTCTTGAACCCTGTTAGTGTAGACTGTAAACTAAGGCCAAGAGCAACCGCAAGAGCTGATACTGACGCGGACAAGGCCCAGAATTCTGACCTGATACTTGAACCTTCGCCATTAGTTCCTGGATGTTCCTCTGCAGACATTAAATCCTCTAAAGCAAGCTCCGAAGCCCCGGGCCCTGCACATCTCACTCACAGAGGGAATGAGGAGACTTTGGAGGCTGCTGTCCACTGAACGCAGGCCGAGCTCCCAGCAGCAGAGCCAGGGCACGCTCGCCTGAAGTGAACCAACATCCTCCCCAGCGCCCTGGTTCAGGTCAAACGGAAGATATTTCCAGCAGCACTGACAGTCTGTTTATCACTAACTTGCAGAAGACCACAATCTCAGACCAGCCTGAGAAGAGAGCACCAGCGCGGACAACCTTCCAGGCCTCAGAGCGAGACTCCAGAGAAGCCGCGAACACGGAAGTGCTAGAAACGCGAGCCGGAAAGCCAGTGCCCCCTCCTCAGAAGTTTAAGACTGATGTGTTCCCCACACAAGAGCGACTCACCAAGTCCTTGTCAGAATGGCGAGTCTCTCGCTTCCTCAGAAGGACAAATCTGCTGCTTCCTCAGGAGAGCGGCAACGCAGACTCAGGGCTAGGCAGCACCTTTATGACGTCACAGCATCCGGGCCGCCTACTTGTGCTCCACCACTTAGCTGCACAGCTGCTCTCTCAGTCCTCAGATGAATGCTGAAGAGGAGCGCTGGGAGACCTCGAAAGCTGACTGTTGAGCCCTTACTGTCTCATATCAAACTTCCTAACAAGGATCAAAATCAGTGTCAGAGCTTGTTGAGAACAGCATTTTTTAAAGTTACACAAAAGTAGCTGTAGAGTAAGAGCCCAGTGTGTCCTTCAGAAGATGATCTTCACGTGCTTGACCAGGTAAATATTTGAACACGGTGTTTGGCCGTATTGTATTACAGTTTTGCGGGATGCCGTGCATTGGTCTGATAGTTTAGTGTGGCAAAGCACACTTTTTTTTTTTTAAAAGATAACAGCTTTTTTCTTATTCTTACTCTCATCAAATAGCATTGCTTACATCCCTTCAGGTGAAATCCTTTGTTATCCCAGGCACCTACAGTGAATTAGGAAGACCTGGTTCCTTCTAGGGAGCGGACTAAAGAGTGGTATGCGTGACTGCATGGAGTTCCCGAGGTGCTGGGTGTGAAATACTGATTAAGACACTCAGAAATGTAACAAAGGTGTATATTTGCTGCTGTTGTTTTGGGGTGATGGCTGTCTTCCTGAGATGAGGATAAGGAGCCCTTTGACGAGGTGTTGGAATGAGAGAGGGTCTGCACTGGTGTGATGAATGTTCTTAGCTTGAGCTTATTGCTGTGTTGGATGGTAGATCCCTGTACTAGACTCTTGGGTTTGGTAAGGAAACTGGTGTTTTTCTAAGTGTTACAGTTGAATTGTCAGTATGTTGCCTTTTTCCTTTTTAAATCCAAAGAGGTATTTATAGGCTACAGAAAGCTCAGTCCATGTATGTACACATTTGTGTTGCTTAAAATGATTATATGATTGTTTCCAGCAAAGATAACAATATGTTACCAAAATAGCCCTTTGTCTATTATGTGTAACTTTTAAATGAGAAATAAAATACCAATCAGAGCAACAACAAAAAAGAAACCCCCCCCAAAAAAAAATAGAAAGAAAGAAAGAAAGAAAGAAAAGGACTATTCTATCTATATGACAATTACATTATCCCTTTAAGGACAGAAACATGTACAGTCCTTTCAAGGGAACACTCATTCTTAAACTTAAAATTTCACACAGTTACCTTGAGGAATTACCTTGAGGGCTTGTTAGAACAGATTGTTGGACTAACGAATGTCTAATACGGTAGAAGTTTTAATTTTGACAATTTCTTGCTAATGCCAATTGTTAATCCCAAAAGGAAACTCTGAAAACCACTGTCCCAGAATAGTCACTTCCATCTCGGTCTTGAAACACATGCAGTCTACATCCTGTTTTGTGGTTAAGAAAAGGGACTGTCAATCATTTCCAAAAATGTACCGACGATTCTAACACTGCTGTTCGACAGTCTGTTCCTCAACAGGTCTTGAATGCTAAGACTATGCAAATGCTCCAAGTGAAAGCAGTCTAGGAATCATAAAATGTCTTCCTAATGTTGCCTGTGATGTAGCTCTTCTTGTTCTTTTTTTTTTTTTAAATTAGTGCACTATTTGTTTAAAAAAAACCTTCTAAAGCCCAACAAAATAACTTATTTCTAGCAGAAGCACGGTTTAAAAGTTCTGTACATAATGAATATGTTTTGATTTGGAGTTAAAAACCTATATGTTCCCAATTTAGCAGTTTCAAAATATACACATTAATATGTAATAATAATTATTTATTTAAATGAAAATGCAGATAGGTTAGATGGTCTAGACAATATTTCTCTGTAAATTATTTTAAAGTTGAGAGTGGTGGTGTGGCCTCTATTCCACCATGTGGAAGGCTCAGAGTTATAGGATACTGAGTTCAAGGCTTGCGTAAAAACCTCCAAAGACAAAACCGAAACAAAAACTATTCACCATTAGAGTTAGTTCCTCAGTGATGAAATAGACCATCTAGAACAGGACCAAAAGCGAACCCAAAGAAAATAAAATGATGGAATGTTGATCTTCATTAATGTCAAACTCTCTATCATCCTCGGTAACAATAATTTTCAGCTTGTATTACTTGGACAAGAGCCAAGCCTCTTCCAGCTCAATCACTCATTCAAGCACCCAGGTTCTCACAGTCTAGGTTTGCTTCCGGTGGGAAGAGAGTGAGGCTGCCCTGCCTTCTGTGGCTGTGAGGCTTCTTTGTTCCGTGGCATCAGTGGTATCTGGAAGGTTCTTGAACTGCAGGTTTCTGGACAGGGTTGCAGACTTTCTGCTTACCTTATGCGGTGGGACCAGCTGACTTTCTGCATCACAGAACCCTACTCTCTGCGCTGCTGTGATGATTCTGATGGGATGGGTATACACTAGAAGACTCTCACTACAGCTGCTGAGAGAAGTGCTCTCGAGATTTGAAACTTTGTGTGCATAGAAATAGAATCTCTTTCTCTTAGCATTCCAGAAACTGCCTAAACAGTTCCTCTTCTTAGTCTGGTACTCCTTGAGTGTAGACTGGACTTCCTAGCTTGTGCTCTGTTCCTTTTTGGACCGAGCCCTTCCTTGCATATGAGAACAGGCTTTCTGCCATTTAAAATTCTCTTTGTAATTTGGCAAAATAACAATTTGATCTAATCTTTTCTTTTACTTTTATTTTGTTCTGATCTTTTAAAGTTCATCGTGAACAAAATTCTGAGATGCCTAGCATGCTTATAAGCATATAAGCTGTATTCTTAGTTAAGTATACATTAACAAGGCCTAATGAAATGTTTGGCAGGCCAGCTTTACTGTGGTATCCAGATCATCTCAGTCCATTCTTGGGCCCACTCCTCATTGGCAAATTGAAGTCTAAGAACACAGGCTTAAGTGAATTGAGAGACATGGAAATGAATCTAAGGACAAAGGTCAAATGGAAAAAGGCTTGTTCCAATTAAGCAGAGAGAAAGTTAAGAAAACAACAACAATGAAAATCATCAGACCGTAATTAGTGTGGAAGGAGTTTTAAACTTTAAGCTCGTCTGTGCTCTTAGTCTGTGTGGTACTCAGCGATTCAGGTTCTACTTTAATTGCTTTAATTATTAGTGGCCTAGATCTCCACTGCTACTTTGCTAAGTGAATGTTACTTGTGGGTCTCATAAAATCCTCTCATGATAACTCTTCCTCAACACAGTGCAAGCCAACTGAGCAAGTCATTTTTTGTCCACATGTAACTGGGTGTGATTTCTCTTTCCAGGAGGTGGGAGAGATAGACAAAGGGTGACTGTCCTTCATTACTATGAAGTGTCATAAAAAATAATGTGAAGCCAGAGTGATGCATAGATTTTATTTACTTTATACTGGTCTAGTTTGTGTTAAATTAGGTATATTTATGATTAATATAATTTTTATAGTTTAATTTTCATTGGCCAAATATAGCTTTATTTTATTAAAGTGACATATTTATTAATTTTCATATATGTGCATAAAAAGTGATTGCGATCTGCTGGATTTGGGGGTTTTGTGGTTGCTTTAGCTTCCATTTTGCACTTTGCTTGGAATCCTTTCAGGCATCAGTATAATTGTAATTCCTTTACAGTCTGTGATAGCTTCTTGCCTAGTGATATAAAGTATATTTAGCTCCCCCTGAAATGGCTGAGGCTCAAAAGCATGAATAAGAAAGGTCTTTGGAGCTCCCCATTGTATTTCCATCCTCTCAATAAATAAGTGCCTTTCCCTTTATCTGTAGGGTAGAAGATGCCATATATATGTGACTATAGTATTTGTTTCTTTCTATATTTGTTTCAAATATAAAGAAAAAGTTGAAACCAATAAAATTATTTCTGGCATCAATCCAAATTGAGGTGACACACTAATGACATAGATACTTATGAAACTGATATGTATGCCTAGTTTACCATGCCTTTTGCTATTCAGGGTTACCATCATAATCATAGATTTTGTGGTGGGTGACTTTGAATTAATTCCCACAAAAGCATTAGGGAAAGGCATGTATTATTTTGCAGTGTGAGAATGTTACCTTCTTTGGTGTTTCACATCTGCCAAAGATAAGGCACACTTGGCTTATAGGTAGTAGTCATCTAGGTATCCTAGTGTGAAGTTGTCTGAGCATTTGAAGGGAGGCTGAGCAGCTTCACCCAATGCAGAGAGAGATGTTTACTGTTTAGGGATTGTTTGACCTTTGACCTTTGAATGATATTGTCTCAAGGGTTGGCATGATGTTTTTGCATTTTCACTTTATCAGACTCCCTGAAAGTGGAGTTAAACCTAAGAGAGCTCCAGTTTTATGCTGTAGTTGCTGGACCTTTGGTCCTAGTTTAGAGGTTACTGCCATACTTATGACATTAACACAGAAAGATATTGAAGTCTGATTGTTTCACTTTTTTCATCTCTGAACCAACAAACAATGTGAAAATCAATAACCACTGTCATGGAACACTAAGGCGTAATCACACTCTGGTTTTAAAGACCAAAGGGAAAGTTTCTTTCTCTTCTCTTCAGGGAATTTCCACAAGTACTTTACTAAGGATCTGGTTGCTTAGAGTGCAAGGAAGTCAGTTCCAAACGAAATTATTGCTTTTCTTTCTTTAAGAAGACAAAATCTGCCTGCATCACATTAGCTAGCAACCTGCCCCACAACAACCAGTCAGCTCTGAAACAAAACAAACAAACAAACAAAAAACTCACCTTATTCCCTTTTCAGCTAGAGATAAAAACATAAGTTGCAAAAATATAAAAATTTCAAGAAACTCGTGTGGCCTGCACCAAAATAAAGCCAAGTCATCCCCACTTTGTCTGTACAAGCCCTTCTGCTTGCTGTCGTATTTCTACATTTTCCTGTTACTTACTGTGATGGCAAGTTTCTCACTGTGACAAACCTGTTGTTTAAGGAGTGAAAATTCAGGGAAGATTTTTCTTCTGTCTCCCAGGTCATAGCAGGTGCCAGGGCCTAGACTGGTCCTTCATATATGGTTCAGAGAAAAGGAATTAAAGACCTATTTTATTTTTGCCTATGTTAATGTGTGAGGGTGAACACTGTGACTAGAATAAGTTGGACTCTCCTTATGTGAATACATATGGGTGAGCAGTGCGGCTACAGGATGTTGGATTCTGGAGCTTGAATTACATGTGGTTTTTATTCACCTGATGTGGCTGCTGGGCACAAACCCTCTTCTTCTGGAAGGGCTCTTCACAGCTGAGCCATCTTTCCACCTGTCAGAGGAAAGCTTTCATAGCTACCAATTCAATGGTAAACATTGATTTTGGTTTTATGTACCATTCTCTGATGGAATGTTGGTGATGACTCTCCCCTTTTATATGTGCATTGCCATACTAGAAACAAACAGCTTGAGTATACTCCTTATATCTATTTTTCTTATATCAACAATCCTATAGAGCAAGCTTGAGGAGGAGGCACTCTCCGGTGCCTCCAGGAGGGTGTGATCATTTATGCTCCTTGTTGTAGGTCTCTACCCACTCTCTTTAATGGAAACACCTGTATAAATACAGCAAAATTAAATTATTTCCACTACCAAGCACATCTATTAGTTGATTTTATAGTTTTATTTAGAAAATGTTTAAAGGATTTGCAAATTTGAAATAATGCACCATTTCAGTTACGTTGTTACAATAGAGTTTATTCTAATATTGTATCAATTCATGTATCTGGAATATTCTAAGGTAGGAAAAAAGGGGAAAAGAGAGCCATTATATGAAACTAAGGAATTTGAACAGCAATTTAGGGAAAAAATAGTTTGGAAGCAGAAAGATTAACAAGGCAATAACGGTGGGTGGCCTTCAGGTCACAGGAAAGAGAAAACTTTTATAAGATGAATACATTAAAAACAATATTAAACTTTGCTTAGGTAAAGAAATACTATGTATATTAGAGTGGGTGCACATGGCATATCTTTATTTTTCCAAAAATGATTATTCCTCATAAGGTTCCTATAATTATTATTTTTTGTTTGTAGAAGACATAGAGCTGTGAGAATGTAATTTCATAAATACCAATTAGTAAAGTTTGCAGCTCAAATTAAAGAACTCAGACAGATGTGTTCAGTCTATTTGAAGATTAGGTCTGCTTCCCTATCCCATTTGTGGGTTTTGTTTAGAAGTAGCTCAGTGTACAAGCCAGTTTGTTGGAATCGTATTAGTCTCCCTGAGACATTTTCGTTTTTATGTACTCCACCGGCACGCGAAATAATTGCTATCTCTACTTTAGGTCTCGTGCACAATGAATGTGGAGTAATTATGCACCAAACTGAAATCATTGTGCTCGACCTATTTATAGAGAACAGAAGTAAGTGATGACAACTCATCAAAGCCGAGTAGCTCGTGAGGAGTTTGATCTCATTCACTTATTTGCATTTAATTATTAAAGATTCCAAGACACATGTGGTCATCATATGCAGAAGTATCTAAATTCGAACTGACTGCTGCTTTTTAAACTTCAATCAGGACAAAGCATATTCCTGGCAAGTCTTCTACAGCTGTGAAACAGAGGCAGCCGGTCCACACATCTATCTGCAATACTAAAATCTACCTCATGGTCTAAGAATTTCCCAGCCAACAGCTTTTGGTCATGCAGCGCAGCCTTTTCATCTCGTTCTTACGTTCACTTACTAGTTGTCGCTCTTCATATTTGTTCACATTTTTTTGGTTTCAGATATTAGCTATGATTTACAGGGTTACACACTTATCAACTTCTTGATCCATGGCTTGTGACTCATTGTGTCCTCTGCGGTTTCCATCAGGTTGTTCTGTTTATAGGAAGTGTTCACATATTCAATGGATAAATAGGCATTAGCCACTGGGGCTATTTACAGGAGACAGCACTGGGGAATAGTAAAGAAATTGAATTCTGGAAGTAGATCACCACCACTTTTAAATTCTATCTTCCCCACCTTCTGCCTGCACAGCCCTCATCACTAGATCCCATCTGAACTTCAAGGACTTGCTCTGAAGGGTCAGGATGATGTAATATAAGCCATTCCCGCTGCTCTGTGTCTGCTTGTATTCTTCCTTTTTTTCTGTAATTTACCGCCAACTAGATAGATTTATGCTGATGGGTTTGTGAGAATCTGGAATTTTAACTTCCTTCCAGATTTCCGCCTAGAACTTTGGCATTAATGCCACGTATCTTCCCACCATATTTTTGTTTGGCAAATAGTTCTTAACTCCGAATGCTCTTCTGGTTCTCTTGCTCCCACTTGCTAAAAACTGTTTGTTGTTAAGATTTTCTGTTTCGTATCCCAATGAGATAGAGAGGGAAGGAAAGTGCGTGGATTTGGGTGAGTGAGGAAATGAGGAAGGTCTGGGAGGAGTTGGAGGGAGGGGAAACATAATAAAAATATATGTTACTAAAACTTTGTTTTAAGAAAAAAGAAATAGGAAGAATATTCCATTTTCATAAATGTTTTTAATTAAAGTCTCTCATAGTCTTATCTATGATACATGTTGATGAATACCAAAGGGAATGTTATAGTATCCTGTCTTACCCTTAGGGAATAGAGAATGTCTGAGCAGAAGAAAAGAGGTTGCCAGTGTTAAATAAAATATTTAAAGAAGGCCTTAAGTTCCATGCTCAGCATCCTCCAGCCACCCTCACACATGGCTCAAGTGAAGTCCTGTCAGTCACCAGCTATGAAGTTTTTGAAGAAGCAGTGCACACCAGGCACACTAAGGACAATGACAAGTGAGGTGGCCTGGGCTGATTGTGGGAAGCTGGCCGCCAGCCCGATGTTCTAAAGCTGAACTATTTGCTCAGCATTGGTAGAGTGCTTGCCCAGGGCTCATGTATCAAACATCTTATGGCATAATCTTTGATTTCATTCGCACTCAGCTGTAGAGTAAATGTTGGTGAGAATTCCCCAGGGATCAAGTTTTCATGTAAAATGAGTAAGAACATGATACTTTGGCTTTAGTGATCTTGGCTTTGTTTTCTTATTCTACTCCATGGAGGGTTCACATGTTGTAGCCCATTGGTAAATGGACTGGAAGTCCTGTATGTGAATAGCCAGAATAGTTTTCTGCCTTTCAGGAGAAGAAATGGAGCAGGAAAATGGCAGATGAGGAGGAAGCCATTTCTGGTTTTAGAAATTGAAAGACATAATTTTCTTTTCAGTAGTGATTAAACACACATCTTCTTGAAAACATTCAGGCTTTAGATATTTTAGTTGCTTAACCACACATGTTAAGTGAACAAATACTAAGTAGGTAATTTAAGGCACTCATGAAGATTAAACTTTCTCTTGTCATTTCTAATAATAACAAATATTTTTAAAAGGTAAGTTAAGTAAAAGGGAATCTTTTATAGTTCTTAATTGTGGAAAAAAAAATCAATTAAAAGTATATTGACTTCAGATTCAACCACAGCATAAAGTAAATATCAGATGGGATGATATTAAAGATTTTAAGTTTATTTTACATACAAAATGACTCTTTGTCCTCAGTACTTGTTCATAAAGTAGGCAACTTCTCTATTTTGGATGACTACACTAAGATTGAGAATAGTTAAGTAACTTACCCATAATCACACTTAGCAAGTGCAATTATCAGGTTGTGAAACCTCTTGGGGAAAGTTGCTTTTAAAGAGCTCTGAAGAGAAGACATGGAATAGCAGAAGGAGAGCTAAAACAAGAGGACGTTTACAGTCAGGGTGGCTTGTCGAAAGCTGTCCAGTCAAATTACGAGCACCTGTCACTTTCTGATGGGGCATCCTTTATTAAAAATGATGGACTTGGTGGAAATACCCTTGGTAAAGTTCAAGAAGATTATAGAATATATTTGAAAAGTGGGAAAGTCAAAATGATAAGGGGAGTTAAAGCAAGAAGAATATTGAAAAAGAATTCTCAACAACAGTTCTTATTTCTGCGTGCAGTATCCAGGCTAAGGAGTGCAGAGAAGTATAGCACATGTCATTTTGACAGTCCCACCACTGGATTTAAGACCAGAAGAGTGGCCACGGCTAGCAGATGATAAAGATGATGAAGTAACTCAGCGACATTCTTGCAGCACCCATCATCAATCTGGATGCTTCCTCTTGGTCCATTTAAATTCTTCTTGTGCACGATAGACTTAAACTAATTTTGCCTAGATTATTATGAGCAGATGTTCATGTCCTGTATTAACTATGATAAATTCACTTTGTCCCTCTTTCTCTTCCATCTTAAAGGACTCAAAGTAGTATTGACAAAAATCTAACAAGTTCACAGCATATGAATGACCATGAGTTTGCAGTTGGTAATCCTTATGTTATACAGTACAAGCTGTCTTCAGTGCAAGCATTTCAAGTCGAACTTTGCACACAGGAAGGAATATGTCCATCGGGCATGGCATATTTGGATCATAAGTACCTTAATATGTGTATAATGGCAGCTACCTTCTCTACTGAGTAACATATGGGTAGATATTCCCTTAACCAATGGGTAATACGGCATAAACAAATTAAAAGTGGTGTCTATGACTTCACAGTCAAGTGGCCAGGATGTAATTAGTTTGAATTAATCTGGAATTGCTAAGACAGTGACTCAGGGCTCTGTGCTAAATGAACGAGATGTGAACGTTTGACAGTCAGTTTACACTGTGCATTTTTGTAAAATGCTCACACACAGAAGAAATGCACAAAAGCTATTTAAAATTTCAAAATTAGCTTAGAAGTCTAGGTAAAAAGAAGAAAAATAAAGCAACTAGATTTTGTAGTAATGATGAGTGCTGAACACTTACTCTATGGAAAGTAACTGTCCCTGTAGTAGATTTGTCTGTCACCATTAGTTCACAATCTTCCTTGCTACATTGAAGAGACTAATGATTTGGGTACCATGTGGAATAACTTAATGAACTATACATGTTCAATGGAAACAAATTCATTACAAATCTTAAGTATTTTAGAATCTCATATAGAAACTTCCTACTATCAAATCTACTGTGAGAATACATGTAAAATTAAACAAAATAAAACACTAACTTTTACATTTCCATAGTAAAACATGATAAAAGTTCTTAAATTTGTATAGTTCTTCATATTTTGATTGTATTTATGTACTGGCACATTTGATTTTTATTATACTAATCACAACACAGTGGGAGCAGAGAATTAAGGGTTAAATACCTTGCTTATGGTTATTCTGCTTAAAATTTAGGAAAATAAATTGAAAAAAAAATGTTTCTGGTTTGGGCAGAATAATTCCTAAACTGTTTTATATTGCTTCTTATTTCTGGAGTGAAATGTGTATTATGTTCACTTCATCTAATAACAAAGAAAAGATTTACGAAAGAAACATCTGAAATTCAGAAAACAAATAGGGACATTCCAAAAATGTTGCTCAACCTCCAGTATTACTTTTGAACATCCAAGCCTCATTCCAAAAAGAGTTTTCAATATAGAAATAAGTACATAATAACGGTGAAAGTAGAGGGCGTAAATTTGAAAGATGCTAAGGAGGAGTAAATGGTTTGGTGGGAGGATAGGGTAGATAGAAAGGATGTATTATATCATAATCATGAAAATAAAAATAGATTAAAAGTTATTGATGTAGATTTAAAACAGAATTTTTAAAAAGGATGCTGCTTTATCGATTCTAAACTGCTGAGTGTTTATTTACTCAGAGCAAACCAAATGTTTACATGTTTAGAACAGCGATGCAAACCTTATGAAATCAGCCTTCCAAGGGGGTGTCAAGGCTGACCCATTACATCAGTGTCAGGTAGTTGCTTTAGAAACAACACATGAAAGGCAATCTATAACTGACCACCACTATAACATGAATGCTACATTTCCTGGGAGGTAACTTGTATGGTTTGCATTTAATGCTCCTATTACATGAAACAACAAAATAGATAATTTACCAGAAGGTTCTTCAAATCAACAGTTTCTAAGACTCCTGATGACTTTGACCAGGGACTTTATTTTATAGCAGTAAGTCTATAAAAAGTTGATGGTACACTATGGTAACCACTAAAACACTGTCATGTACAATATAAACTTCATTGTGTCCAATTCTGAACTCAGATAAACACTTGCTGTAGAGATTTATGGAAATTGTTCTATGGCAATGTCTCTATGTCAACAACATGGCTTGGAAATATGTTTGGCAGTTTAAAGAAAAGAATTAGGGCTATTTTGGGAGGCTAGTCATAGGAGTAAATATATTTTTTTTGAAGATTCCAAATACTTATAAAATTTCCGCAGTCCAATCTGGTTACGTCATGGGTATTAGCAATGACATTGCATTCAGGGTTGTCATACTTTTTGTTGCTGCAAGAAAACACCATGATCAAGGCAACTTGTAAAAGAAAATGTTTAACTGAGCATATGGTTTCAGCGTGTTAGAGTCTGTGATAGTGGAGAAAGGTATGAAGACAGGAATAGCAGAGAGGTCACATCTTTATCCACAAAAATTGGACAGACAGAGACACACCGAGGATTTTGTGTGTCTTTTGAGAGCTCAAATTCTACCCCCAGTGACACAGCTCCTCCAATAATGCCACACCTCCTAATCCTTTTTGAACAGCTTATCAACTGTGGACTTATGATTCAAAAAAAAAAAAAAATGAGCCTATAAGGGCCATTCTCACTTAAACCACCATACTTTTCTTATGTATTTTATTTTTTTCCATAACAAGCACAAAGTATACACCTGGAAAAATTCTTAAGATGCAGTTTATTCAATAAAAAAGTCTGAATTTCTTCATATAATACTTACCAAAGTTAAATCAAGATCAAACAACTAAAGAGTGGATAAAGAAACTGTGGTACATTTACACTATGGGATAATACTCAGCTATTAAAAACAAGGAAACCTTGAGATTTGCGGGCAAATGGGCAGAACTAGAAACGGTCATCCTGAGTGAGTTAATCCAGACCCAGAAAGACACTCATGGTATATTCTCACTTATAAGTGGATATTATCCCAACATAGATGTCCTCTGAGAGACTCCACCCAGCGGCAATCGGGACAGATGCTGGCACTTGCTGCTAGGCTCCTGGTGGGGAACTGAGAGTGGTTTGGGGAAATGTGGGGATGGAAAGACCCAGAGGGTTCAGGAGCCCCACAAAGAGACCACCAAGGCTGCCAGATCTGGGCCCTCGGAGTGGGGAGGGGAGGTTGAACAAACTGTGGCACCAACTAAGAGCAAAGCATGCAGTAAACCTAGACGCCCAGTTCAGATCTAGCCAATGGACAGTTCATTCTCCAGGGTTGTGCATAGAGCAGGGACTGCCTCTGACCTGAACTCTGGTGCCCCAGATTGGATCATTTCCCCTTGATGAGGAAGCCTGGAGGCCCACAGAGGAAGGGGAAGCAGGCTATATGGATGAGACTTGATAGGCTGTGGTCATATGATGGGGGAGGAGGTCCCCTTCTGTCAAAGGTCTAGGGGTGGAGAATACGGTGCAAGAGGGAGGGAGGGTCGAAAGGGAAGATACAAGGGAAAGGATAACATTCTAGAATCTGAATACATTTTAATTAATTCAAATTTAAAATTTTTCTAAAAAGATCAAATAACTATTTTAAGCAGACTCAGAACCCCTAGTGAAACAGGAGCAGTGTATTAAAATTAAAAGTATCTTAATGAAAATTAGTCAAGGGCCATATGCATCCAGCCTAGTTTTCTATCAGACCACGAAAGAAATTTTAATGCCTATACTCCTCAAAGTATCCCATAAGAAACAGAATAAACATTTCCTAATTATTTTTAGGAGAACACTGTTACTCTGATACCAAAACCACAAAAGGACCCAAAATTATTATTATTAGTCAATATCCCATAGGAAAATTGATAGAAAAAATAATCAATAAAATTACAAACTGAAAAAAAAAATTACAAACTGAATCCAAGACTGCATCAAAAGGATTACACACCATAATCAAATTGAATACATCCTAAAGATGCAGACATGGTTCAACATATGAGATTCAATGCATTCATTTGACAACATAAACAAATTGAAAGACAAAGACAGCATGATCATCTCATTGGATATAGAAAAGGTCTTTGACAAAACCCAACACCACATGAGCTCACAGACTGTGGCAGCATGCCCAAGATGTGCACAGATTTAAGTCAGCCATGCTCCTGAAACAGAGAGGGAGTGGTAGAAATGGATGTTTGCCCCTAACTCAGAAGTGATCTGGAACTGATACTTGTTGGCAAGTGGAAAATTAGTTTCTCCAGTGGAATCTTACTCAGGGCCTGCCCCATGGACAGGAGTAGTTGGACGACACAAAAAGAACTCAGTGGTATTTCTGTGGACATTTTATTTCATTTATATGTGTGTGTCTAGGTACCTTTTGTCCTACTGGTCTTTTGTTAGTTTGTTTTTATTTTTCATTTTTGTTTGTGTGGGATTGTGGGTTCTTTGGTTTTTTTGGGGAAAGGGGGTTGAATGAGAGTGAGAAAGAGAGTGAGAAGGGAGAAGGGAGAAGGGAGAGGGGAGAAGGGAGAGGGGAGAGGGAGACGAGACAGAGGGTAGAGAGGCAGGGGGACTTGGGAAGAATTAGAGGAGTGAAAACATGGTAAAAATATACTGTATTGAAACATTTTAAAAAGTCTTATCTATTTCTGAGATTAAATTTTGAAAATTTTTTTGGTGTTTGTTTGAGACCGGGTTTCTCTAGTTTCTCAAGTTTGTTTGAGACTCGAGTTTCTCGAGTTTTGGCTATCTGTGCACCCTATACATAGTTTATCGCTATGGAAAGTAGGCTGGCCTCAAACTCACAGAGAGCTTGCCTGCTCCTGCCTTCTCAGTGCTGATGTTAGAGGATTGCCCCATTATGCCTGGTGAATCTTGGAATTCCTATTAAAAAGAAAACCAGAGCAAAAACAAACCCATAAGGTGGAGTCTGTAGAAAGCATCACACACCCATCTGGCCAGTAGGTGTTCCATAAAGAGCAGCGTAAAGCTGGGAGGTTGTATTTTGTATCACCAAGGAAGAGCTGATGCTTTACCTTGAGTCTACTTTCTATGCTAAGTAGATTGATTGCACTTTAATTTTTCATAATCAGTGATTTATACATGGAATTAAGTAGACTAATAATCTATTAGCCAGAATATCTGATTAAGCGGAACACATCATTTCCCGGTACCCTAGATAACAGAGTTATTTATAGGCAGAAGTAAACAAATTAAGCCACGACTCTGGACTGCTTTTTGTTACCCTCGATTTCTTGGAGGATTTGATGCTAAATCAGAAAGCTGCAAATGTATTTTGAAGGCACAGAAATCCTTCTACTTTACCTTCAAGCTATAGACAGTTATCAAGTACCCTTTTCCTACCACTGGACCCTGGGAAGTGTTAAATGTATTTTTTATCTTTTGTCCAAACTTCTACCAGTTCATCTGAAACATGCTATAATTGTACCGTATCATATAATCAGTAATTATATGATAAACTGCTTAGAGGAATATGGTTTTGATGGAGAAAAATAAATATTTATTTTAAATATGTATGTTGATAGAGTAAGAAACATAACAATGTTAAATAAGCCTTAGGAGCATATATTTAACACACATTTGCATTATTAAGTATACAAAACTACATAAAATCATGACATAGAATTCTCAAAAAATTACCTGTGAGCAACTTAATCATAATAATATCCCTACACAGACACTGAGCAGATCTTGCGAGGTACCTGTGTTTAAAAATAGAATTCCTAAGTTCCACACTGAGGCAGACAGTCTATCTCTACCATTCTTCAACAGTATTGCCTTATCGCTTTTTGTATATCTAAAACTGCCTTTAAGTTATAATGCCAGTGCGCGTTACGAATGCCCAATATGATGCACTGGAGAGTGGACATACCTGCAGAGACCACAGTACTCAAACTTGCAAATGTTCAGTTAAGTAGAGTCTAGAACCCTGAAGGAGACTTGAAGAGGAACAAACTGTTAAAATCGAAGACGAAACAGTAATTACCTTCATGTTTTTCGAACCCAGAGGCTATTACTTATGAATTATGACACAAAAGATGAAAATTGATAAGTTCAATGTCATTTTTATTGAACAATGTTTCATATGGAATGCCAACTTATTATTGAATATGTGCTCTTGTCAAATCTAAAATCCTCATATATGATACTTTTAAATTTAGTCTCTTGGTGTGTCAAGAATTCTACTAGTCTTTTAAAATAAAATATCTACTTAATAATGGGAACATTTATCTTTAGTTCAGCATTTAAATTACTACTTTGAATGACTGCCAAAATTAGTTTAATATCAAGTGTATATACCTTTATAATTTTTTTTTATTTTGACAACACAGCCTCATAAGCTATGATTAGTTCAGGGATTTTGTGGGCGTAATGTACAAGATAAGCAGGTTGAAAAGTTTTTGACTTATCAAAGCCACAGTTTGAGAAGCGAGGAGGTGCAGCTCTCTTGACTGGCATCTCCATAATTATTTGCACAGCTTTCTGAGCTGTTTGACAAGTTCTCATTTGTCTTTGAAATGAAAGGCTACAAGGAGAGCAACTTTAGACCTCTGAGATATTTTCAAATTCTTTCATGAATAAACAGTGCTTTAGACAGAGAGAAAGAATTGACACCTTCTTGGTTTTTAGGCCATATCATAATGCTACTATTGGAAATCCATGGAAATCTGGCTTTAAGGGACACTTTGACATCATTATTACATACTCTGAATTAACATTTAAATATTTATGCAGTTTCTCAGTGTAGAGGAAGAACTGCAAGACTTTCCTGAAAGAGAGGTTAAGCAAAGGTTATGGTGTTACAAATTAGGACTAAATAGGACACTGATACAGGGAAACTGAAATCCTGTTAGTTATACCAATAATGAATCAAGGGAATGAGACAAAGGGTCCCTCAAGGTGAGGTTTGCTAGACTAGGAATATAAATGGAGTATTATTATTAATACATCCATTCACAAAAGCACTATAATACTAGTTTATAAGTCTTGAAAAAGACAGAATGGGTCTTTGTGAAAATGTAGGTAAAAGAGAATTATTCAACCTCTCAATTTAAAGAGTTTAATACAGGGTTAAATAATTTTTCCTAATTCGTAATGTAGTTCCCTATAGTTTTTTCATGAGGGATTAGAATATGTATTTCTTTTTATTCCCTGTTGGCTGGTATGCTAATGTGTTTTAAAAGTGAGGGATTACAAAAATAAAGTTAAAAATTTTAGAAACCATTTTAAGTTTTTTTTTTTATGCTTTAAAAGTTCTATTAAGCATTTTAATTGTTCTGGTAAATTTATGCCTATGAAGGTGGAGAGAGAGACGTGATGTAGAGAATAATGATGTTTCTTTTCTCTACACAAAGTTTTTATGTCAGCTTCAGGGTACAAGTGAAAATGTTGTCTTACCAATATACCCTTTATAGACATACTGCAGAGACAGAAGTACATTCAAGTATGTTAATTATATTTAAATATGTCTTCATTATCTTTCATATTCAAATTTCAAAGAAGGACTGTGCAACCAATAATTATAAAAATAATATATACTGATTAAATATGTTGGGAGCCACATATCTAAGATTGGCACTAAAGAGAAAGCAGGCAGCTCAGAGGACCAGTGTTGACATAAGTGTGTTGAGTGAAGTGATTTTATACAAAACTTAAAATAAAAATAAAACTGCTTAACCCCCAAATTTGGTTATGTTTGTAGTGCCGTAAGAATTCACACTGAGCTTAGAATGGTATTGCTGCACTCTCATGTAATGCTGTTTACTGAAATCTGAAGTTAAAAATTGAATTAGATCCACATTATTCCGCTTTAGCAAACTTTATAATACAATGCCACTAAAATGTCTACAAAGACTCATGTATACTTTTTGTTGTTTTAGTAAACGGGATTGAGCACATGTGAATTTTAATACATATCAATTACTTATCTCACTCTAAAGTAAAACAATTAAATATATTTAGCTAGCGTGAAAATGTGCATGCATATGAACAGTACGGATGATTCAACACTTGTACATATTTGCCAGGCACTTATTTCACACACATCTAGAACTTGGTCCTCTGTCATGTTATATGAAGCAAACACTGTATTGAACATAGAAGCTTTCTACCTCCATATAAAAAATTGTTTAATATTGTTGATGTTTCACTAGGTTATTTGTCCTGAAGGGTATAAAAAATGATAGGATTTTTTAAAATAATAAAACATTTACACATTTCTCCCAATCCTCTGATTGATACTCTCATTCTTTGAGAAATAATAAATTAAAATACATTAAAAAAAATAATGCATGTTAAGAAAACCACCATCAAGAAAACTGTTTGTTGGTGGCACACACCTTTAATCTCAGCACTTGGGAGTCAGAGACAGGTGGATCACTGTGAGTTCAAGGCCAGCCTGGTCTACGAAGTGAGTCCAGGACAGCCAAGGCTACATGGGGAAACCCTGTCTTGAAAAACCAAAAAAAAAAAAAAAAAAAAAAAAAGAAAAGGAAAAGAAAAGAAAACTGTTTGCCAGGAGTGGAGAGAGTTATAGAGAGCCACAAAGTATCAAAGTGCAGAGTGTGGCGTTCAGTCACTCTAATACATCTACAACACAATGTCTGCGCCCAAGGCTCCAGGTCACTGTGGAAGAAGAGGTGAAAACTGTAAGAGTGAGAGATTCAAGATATTTGCTGTGAGATTGTGTCTCCTATAAAGGCTAAAAGCTACACTCAAGAACTTGAACCAACACACACACACACACAACACACACACACACACACACACACCAATAAAGAAAAGAATATGCCATGATTTTGAATGGGACCAAGGCGGCAGGGGGGCTGGCACGTAGAAGAGGAAAGGCAGAAATGATGTAATTATATTATAATTAAAAAAAAACCCTAACACTAAAAAGAATTAATAAAAAAATTCTGGAGAAATTTACCCTAAAATTAGTAAAATATACATTCTGCTAACAATGATTCCATTATTATTATAAATATATTCACATATATTAAAATTGATGAAGGCTTTTATTAGAAGAACTTGTTTTATGTATTTGGAGTTTGTCCTTAAACTTCTCACACTGTGAAATATCTGAGTATTGCTTGTAAAAGCTCTCAGCTCTTTTGAAAAGTGGCCCTCAGCTCTATTAGCAGAAGTCTTTGTAACTTTCACGCCTCTTCATTTTTTTATAGAAATGTTATTTCTCCTAAAACGTCTTTACTTCTGTCTCAAATGCTCCACAATATTGCAAGATTATAATGAAATTTGAGGAAGTATTTTTCATTCCAGCCTTTCCTGATGAAATGTGAGTTTTGATACAAGGAACAACTCCTAATCTTTTGAAAAATCTCTCTTCATGTAAGTCTGGAGCTGGATTGAACGGCGGGCTTTGCACAGGCTAGAGAGATGGTCTATGACCCAGCTATACTGACCAAAGCCCTCACTTGAATAATTATTTTCCCATCTTCATTCCTTAGTGTGTGTGCACATGTGTGTGCATGTGCACATTGCGCATGTGTGTACATGTGCATCCATGTGCACATGTGTATATGGATGTGTGTGCATGTGTGTATGTGTCTATACATACACAGTGTTGTGTTCACAGAGATCTGAGGGCAATCTAATGGAGTTGTATTTCTTCTTTATCATATAGTTTCCAGAGGGAGAACTTAGGTCATCAGACTTACAGTGAGTGCCTCTACCCTTTGAGACATCTTGCTGGCCCTAACTTTTTCGAAGCATGAAATTCAGCCCGTTCCACCTCCGAATCCATGTCAGGCTCTGCTATAGATAGGAAAGACCCCATGGCCAAGGAAAATCTTGATTCTATAGAATTGGAGTCTAAATGTGGTATAATGAACACAGTCTCCTTAAACAGAGGAAACGATCCAAGGTGATGGTCCTTTCCATTCCTCATTTGATCTGTCGTCTCTAATATTGCCATGAACACATACTAACAGGTTTTGAGACTTTGAATGATCTGTGAAAGTTTCTGCCGTAACAGCAATGAGTTCCACCAGTTCTCATCTCTGCATCTCTAGCACACAACATGTGACCTAGTACACAACAATGCTGCCACTAGGCTTTGTTGAGTGAATTTATATGCTGACCACTACTGTAACCGATGAAGCAAACCCAAATATGAGTAATAGTCATAAAGACAACCCCCATCGATGGATGACACTTTTGCTGTGTCCTTTGTAAATACATAAATGTTATAAAAGAAGTGTATCTAGTCAAGACTATTTAAACATAGCATGAAGTGTTCATTCAGTAACTTTGGCCTTTTTGGCATCACAGAATCCCTGGAGCATCTGAGTTCTCACTACAGAAGGAACACAGTGTGGTGGTGCTATTTAGCAGAGTTAGTTATTTAATTAATGTGTTCTTGGATTTTGATATGACTATCTGCTTTCCTTACTAGGAATTTGTGGGAAAGCTTCTGTCACATGTGTTTAATGAAATATTTCTTATAGTCCATTTCATCCTTCTTTTATTGGGTATTTCCGGCATTTGTGGATCCTTGATATTCATGAACAATTTGACTCTCCCATGCTATTTATAAAATATTCTCTAAGTGTACTCAAGAATTTTCTTCATTCTTTGTACATAGTTTTAACAATGGTGTTTCTAAGTAGTTGTTACTTCTTTCTGATAACTGCGGTTAACTTTGAGCCTTTTGCCTTATTCTTACAGGGCTTCTTTTCATTGATAAGGGAATATTTAGCCTGGAAGAAAAAGTAATTTAAGGATCATCTGCATAAGAGTTAAGCTGAGAGAGCAATGGAATTGGGTAGAAACCTAAGCTGTTGTCTACTGTGATTCCTTGGAGCATCTTTTTGCAATCATACATCCCTCCCTCTCCCCCGGGCACAGTCCCTAAAAGGTAAAGGAAGAGATTTGGAACATTAAGAATGTCTTCAAACTGGAAATAGTAAAATTAATATGATGTCATTCCTAGAACCAAACACTGAGGAAGAAGGAGAAAGTTAAAGGCCAATGTCAACCAAAACCTCCACCTTGAGAGGCTCATCTGTTAGTATTTATCTTGTTCTTTTGTTTTTGGCCTCTAAATGTACTCACCTTCCGCTCACCCATTTTTCAAGATTTTTTTTTTAAATGTACAATTAGGAAAGATTTAACTTAAAAATGGAAGATGATGTGTTGTGGAACTTGAGGGCACTAACCTGGCCAGAGTAAACAAAGAAGAGAGAATTAGGGGGCGGGCATTGTGAAACAGCAGAGCAAAATCTATGCAAAACCACACAGGGGCTTGTGGGGTCAAAGGTAGACTTGTCTACCAAAGACATAAATCTTGAGACAGGATATTTGATTATGCATATTTGTCAACTAGAGAGGGAATATTCTTCAATGGTGCTTTGAAGTTTGAAATAAGTAACTGGGTTTCATTTTTAGTTGTCTTATACTTGAATTCTGCTCCCTTGACTTTTACTCTACACATGGACCATCTGGGACTGTGTATTGTGTTTCAGTTCAATAAATATATAAAGAATATGTCTTTTGCTAAGAATTGAATTGCAGAGAGTCAGGCATACCAATCTTTCACTTTCATTGTACTAGCTGAGCTGTGGATAATAACTGAAATAAAACAGAATAGAGTAGAATTGGAATTCTCACCCCAACTGGTAGATCTGTCACTTCTACTTAATAAGAGCTACCCAGTGAAGGAACATGTAGATATACATTTAGGACATGGGATAAACATTACTTCTTGTAAGTCACACCTGTGATGGCTAAAATCTTGCTTGTCAACTTGACTGCATCTGTAATTAAGTAAAACACAAGCTGTTGGACACTCCTGTGATGGGTTTCTCACCATAGACCTGGCTGCACCTGGTGACAGCCCAGAGAAGAGAACAAAGGACAATATACTTTTTGCCTGTTTGCCCTCACTCTCACTGGCAAGTCCATCAATCTACCCTGTTCTGTAGCATTCCTTCACTGATATTAGAGCCAACTTCTTTGCGATTCCAACATAGACATAAGACACGCAACTCTCCAGGAGGATGCTCTTAGACCTTTAGTGCCTGATTAGGAATGCTGAGTCAGGCTCTCAGCATCTGTAATGTGAGAAATCCATTGTCTGACTCCCAGGCCACATCTTCTTAGCTAGTCTATTAAATCTCATTCCATTAAATGTATTCATTCCATTGGTTCTGTTCAATTCAAAATCCCGATATCAATTATTAGTTTCGGCAGTGTGTTGAACTTGGCCCTTCTGAAGAACGGCTGCATATATGCTGATGGTCACCCAGGAAAACCTCACCAGCAGAGTCTATAGGACCACTTGCTCATATGTCAAAATCCTCCCTTATAATCTTCAATGTGAAAACAATCATTGGCTGTTATTTGTAAGTAGAAATTCCTCTTCCACACCAGAAATAAGAAGATGTCCATGAAGATGATGGGAAACAGATGCTTGCCTGCAAATAGCTAATTAGAAATGCTAAATAGCCTTTGTCCTTTTTTGAGCCTAGATTTTTTGGAAGCCATGAATTTTCCCAAATGCCTCCCCATTCCTGGGTGTAACCAGTTTTGGCTATTGTTAAATGCACTTAAATATTGTTGGAACAGAAACAAACTTTGTTGTTTTTATAGGATTGCCTTAATTTGCATTATTTTATCAAATCAGATGTTGTAATTCAAGACCCTCTGGAAATACAAATAGGGATAAGCAGAAAGGTAATGAACCGCAAAGAAGAAGAAAGGAAAGGAAGGAATGTCTGTTTGGGGGTTAGTGAGGAGGCAATGGGAGAAAAAAAGAACCTTCCTAATTCGATAAAGGATAAATCCTATAAAACTATCAATCCTACAAACAAGTGGGAAAACATCCAGCTAATTTTTATTCTAAATTAGTGACAGAAATGCTTTTATATTACAAAGTTTTAACATGAGAATTTCTGTTTATGACACTTAAATCATTTGAAGTTAACAGGAAGACAGGAAGAATAACCACCGCCTCTCCCTCATTCTTAATGATTCTAGTTGTTACATTGATAGGTAGATTTTAAAGAATTTATTCCAGTAGTTTCTTACATTTTTGAGATGTCTGAAAGTAGTTTCTCATGTTTTAGTGGAATGAACGGCAAAAACAAAGCATATATTATGTTACGTTTTTTCACACAGAGTTCATTTTACACATATAGAAATTCAATGTTAAGCTCTGGTTTTCCAATTGAAAATAGAATTGCAGAATGCATGGAAAAGAAAGCCACACATTTTATTTAATTTGATCTGAAATCCATATGCTGTCATTTGGACAGATGAAGCATAAGGACCTGGTGGGTAAAAACTGTGTGCTCCACATGGGTCATATTTGGAGAGACGCCTCAAATGCGAGTTTCCACACGTTCCACAAAGCACATTGTCACACTAAATTTGACACAGACATGTATTACAAAAATTCCCTGTTGCTATTTGAATATAGAACGGGAAGGTATCCCTCACATTTGTGTTCCAAGTATAGGCAGGGAAAGTAGAAGCTATGTTAATGCCTGGCATTTGAAGCTGTATGGAATTGAGATTTTCTAAAGGCCTGTAAGAAAGAATCCGACCTTCCTTAATGTACGCTCAATGGAAATGTACATATAAGAGAGTCTATAATAAATCCTCTCATTAATTCTTTAAGAGTGACTTTAGCTGTGTGTGTATTGCTGTTATCCCTGGTGAACAGAGTCAGGAGGAACATAACAGGCTGGGTCTTGTACCAATATAAACGTCCATTCATGTTGTACGATTCTAGGAAACTGATACTTGGATAAACATTGGTTGCAGCCTACACATACTTTATGTGACAGTAAACAGGGAATCTCAGTCACTCTTGGCTGAGTGCTGGAGTACCAGCAAGCCCTGCTCAGCAAAGGTGTTCCTACACCAGTGTTAGTGTATTTATTTATGCTACACTATTTAGGTTCTTATATCTATCACCCTTCTCCACCCCCCAATACCACACAGCACCCCAATACTCTGCAGGAGAGACAGAAGGTTAGTGGGGAGAGGGGGCACTGAGATCTTTTTAGACTACTTCCTGCTGACTAGGGGAATTGAGTTCCTTGGGGCAAGTCCAATCTTCTTCTCATCAGGATGGCTCCAATTTCTTCTTATCATGTCTTTTCTCACGAACACTTGACAAAGCAGCAACAGCAGCAGGAGGAGCAGGAACCAGCAGGAAGAACAGCCGTGCCTCCTCTCTTGGGGCTCTGGCCATTTTATATCTTCTCTAGAGTCCCCATAACTAAATTACCTTCAGCTGGCAGACTCACGCCCCTGCCCGAGCATGAATGAGGCGAACAGTCTGTTGCTGTGGACAACCTGAAGCAGCCCCCATATGCCACACCTGGGATTGAAACAAACACATGTTTACATAACTGGGTTTTTACAGACACCAAAAGTTCTCACTACACACCAGCTTGTTTACTGACATGGAATGTTTGATTGATTTATTTTCGTCACCATAAGCAATTGCAGGCACTACTTACATACATGTTGTTAAGAGTACACAAGAAAGCGGTGGTTTAAGTTTTTGGTTTAGGTCTTGAGAGTTGCCCATATGAATTCATCCAAAGACACATACAGGATAGCCTCAGGTAAATGAGAGGATCTTTTAAGCATCCTCACACACTTCTAAATTGTTTTATTTTGGTTAAAAACAGATTTTAACTCTTTATGCTTAGGAGGCCAGACATGTATGTGTATGAACTGTGACTTCCTAGAAATCCAGGTTAGGTTCCTGTGGTGGTGTGACAGAAGCCTCTCTTGTGGAGAAATGCCTCTGTGCTTGCGACTTTTAGACTAACACAGCTGTGTGTAGAACCCGAACTCTGATGTGGACATGACTTGAGTGATTCATTGGTAGCAGACATTGACATAAACCAATTAGACTTGAGGGTACACATGCTACAAAGCACAGGGTCATGTCACACAGAGGCAGGTGTCTGTGAAATCACGAAGCTCTCCAAGGCATCCTGGAGGAGAGGTGCATCTGTTGCAGTGTCTAAGGTTTCCTCAATTACATCTTGGTTAACTAGCCAGCCATTCAGCAAGTGCTAATTTAGCATTCACCAGATATCAGGAGAACAACTGCCTGGCCCAGATCCAGACTTTTACGTGGCTCACTCTGCATATTTCTCAGCCTTGTCAGTAACAGCATTTCCCTCAAGATGGAGATGAGCGTGCTGTCCAGCCAGACAGCTGCTCTGTCCTTCATGGCAAGGCAGCTCTCATTCCAGTACTAGGTCCCAGTCATAGGCAAAGAACAGAGGAAGCTGCTTCCAGAATGGCACTTAGATATGTCTTCAAGATATTTTCAGATGGAAACATTAAAGACTTCAATCAGTTGTGGTCCATCAGATTGTATTGGGATTTTGAATGCCACCACCCTTGGAGGGTGTAGGTTAGTCTACAGAGTGGGCTAGTCTCTATCAATGATTTGTACCTTAAGTAAATCATTTGTAAAGATCAGAATCAGTAGAACAAGAATCAGAGGTCATTTCTAAATAGAAATAGTTAATTTAACCTCCCCTTCCCCTCAAGAGTATAAAATATAACAGTCTCATCTATTAAGTTTTTAGTTGCAAGCATGATGAGTCTCATACTGTAAATATTAGTTATATAGTCTAGTTTTTTTTGTATAACATGCCTGTAGCTGTCTCTTTAATAATCAGTATTTAAATTCTGTAACCCTGAAGTTTATGGAGACTAGTAGAGGCCGGGGTACTCAGATACTGCTAGTCATGCTCCTGTTCCCAGGTTATTACAGAGTGATGACTTTTGTCAGTCTAACCAATTCTGTAACACCTGAGATGAAAAACTCTCCAATTTTACTTTATGTACTTGGCAGATCCAAATAGTTTTTGCTGTAATATGTCATGTGTGTGTATGTGTGTGTGTGTGTGTGTGTGTGTGTTTGTAGACATGTATATGTATATACAGGTGGACATATTCTACTTTGTATTCCTCATATCTAAGGATTTGCCCACCCAGGAACCATGGAGCTCTTTCAGAATAGTTCATTTCCCTTGGAATTTGGTACCCAGCAGGTTCAGATTGCGTTTGGTTTCTTTTTAATCAGTAGTTGGCATAGTACCTAGTTTTATTTTAATAAGGCACATTCATGTTATGTGAGTGTGCACTTTACCTCCCAGAAGGAGAATCTCCAGCTAAAGGATTGAGTAGAGTGAGAATGCTTTTCTTTGATCCCAAGTTGCTGTTCATACTGCAAGCATAGACATTCACATTGTGGAATTTACCTTTGCTTGTACTAGGATTGGCAAAAAACCTTATGTAAATAGGTACATTTCCTGGACCTACTCTCTGAGTCTTCAGATACAATGATGAATCCTTGTCTTACCACTGTGAAAAGATCACTCACTCCAGCAATACTGTGCGGCTCACAGCATGACTTACTCTCTTCTGATCTAGACAGTTTCTGATCTCAGATGACCAGTAGCAAGCATCTTCTTTGCAGGCACTGTGGTCATATTTACTTACTCATAGCCTTTTCCAGATATTGCGTTAAAGCATATAGTTATTTAGTAAAGACTACATCCTTCACACATTGGTTGATATACTAGGTTTTCTGTACAGAGGAGCTAATTTACTGCTTAATTTAAAATGAATTTCTATCACACTTTGCACAAAAATCTAGACTCCAGTGTGGAACACCCACAGCCATACACGATGCCTCTATTATGAGCCTGTCTATTAGTGACTAAACTGTGCTTGTTTGTGCTTTAAATTCTGTATCAGTTTGGCCCTCGCAGCCACTATGTAACTGCTAGGATTAGTTCTCCAAGCACACGAGGAAGCTGAAGCTCAGCTAGGTTACACATACAACACAAACACAGGAACTTCGTGATACAATGATTCATGATGAGAACAACAGTTTGGAAGAGTGAGTTGTTAATTATGAAACTAAGCAATGTTGTCACGTCTCAATAAGGCTTTATTTTGATAGCACCCTTGTCACAAAACAAGGGCTTCTGTACCAACCCTGTGTAGACGGCAGCTAATGTGAAGGCAGATTACTGAAGCTGCAGCTAACGCAGTAATGGAGTCACTGGGCAGATGGAGCCAAACCTTTGGCTATTAACACAGTTGTTTACAGGGTGAGCATGTGGTTGAGAATTACCCCAAAGTCTCACTCTGTTGTCCCCTGCAGCAGTGTCCTTCACTTAGACTGAGGAAAGAAGAGGAAGGACCCAAGCTACCGTAAGTCATCTTTCCAAAGAAATAGGACTTAGTCAAGAAATTTACCAGTTATAACATAGTAAAATGGAAAGTAGAGTTTTATACATTTGGAAGCCCTCAAAACAGAAGAAATATATTTTAATTTTCTATATAGTTTACCATGTCCCACCATAGTTCTCCAATAGTCTACTTATGGTAGCATCACACAGTTTAACCACGGAACAGGAATATCTAGGTTAAATAAAATTGTGATGTTTAAAAAAATGTCTTCACTTAAAGAACGCCTTCACAGTGGAGTCTATGAGATAAAATCATTAACCCTATTTGTTGAGAAAATCTCTCTTATGCTCAAAATAATGTGACAATAGAATCCAACTACCTTTTAAAATAATGAACCATAGCTGGAAACACTGAAGATCTGGGGGAACAGAGTTCAGAATTTGAAAAATCCAAATCAGCTTTCTAGGAATCTGTCTTAAAACCACTCTGTAATGCTAAAACTGATATTAATTTTGTACAGCTAAGTTTAAGAATTTCACTATTTTTTGGTAATAATAATAATAATTAGAGGATCCAAGATGGCGGCGAGCAGTGTGGACCGCGTTTGGAGGCTCCAGTGAACAATTCAGGGAATTGCACAGATTTCTGAGCCAGGAACACCGAGGTCCGAACATCACGGCAGCAGGAGTGCTCCACGGTTCGGAGGGACCAGGGTGCGGAGGACCTGCGTGCCCCTGCACACGGGAGGAGCGTGGTTTTTCTCTGATCGGAGCGGCAGCAGCAGAGGCGGCAGCACAGGCGGCACCAGCAGCGGCGGCTGAGGTTTGCAGCTCATAGCCTTCCGGTGGAGGCGATTGGTGTGGTGGCTGGTGGGAATTGCTGCGGGAGAGGGGACTCGGGGCAGGATTTGGGTCGCGTGGAGCCTTTGGACCCAGACTGGACTCGGCGGACAGTTCGGCCCCAGAGTCCCGGGTACTGGCCCGGCCCAGCAAACAATTCTGCCTGAGGCACTAACTCAGCGTGGCCATAGCTCCCCTGCTGTGGCGCAGGCTTAGTTGAGCACGCTGCTCCACACTAGGCACTACCTCAGCTCAGCGGCAGCTCCCCTGCGGTGACACAGTCTGGGCGGAGCACTTGGTTTCACCACAGGCGCTAACTCAGAGCAGCCGCAGTTCTCCTGCTGTGGCGCAGGCTTGGTGACGTGCTCGGTTCCATCCTAGGCACCACCTCAGCTCAGCGGCAGCTCCCCTGCGGTGACACAGTGCGGGCGGAGCACTTGTTCCACCACTGGTGCTAACTCAGAGCAGCCGCAGTTCTCCTGCTGTGGCGCAGGCTTGGTGACGTGCTCGGTTCCATCCTAGGCACCACCGCAGCTCAGCGGCAGCTCCCCTGCGGTGACACAGTCTGGGCGGAGCACTTGGTTTCACCACAGGCACTAACTCAGAGCAGCCACAGTTCTCCTGCTGTGGCGCAGGCTTGGTGACGTGCTCGGTTCCATCCTAGGCACCACCTCAGCTCAGCGGCAGCTCCCCTGCGGGGACACAGTCCGGGCGGAGCACTTGTCCCACCACTGGCGCTAACTCAGAGCAGCCGCAGTTCTCCTGCTGTGGCGCAGGCTTGGTGATGTGCTCGGTTCCATCCTAGGCACCACCTCAGCTCAGCGGCAGCTCCCCTGCGGTGACACAGTCTGGGCGGAGCACTTGTCCCACCACTGGCGCTAACTCAGAGCAGCCGCAGTTCTCCTGCTGTGGCGCAGGCTTGGTGACGTGCTCGGTTCCATCCTAGGCACCACCTCAGCTCAGCGGCAGCTCCCCTGCGGGAACACAGTGCGGGCGGAGCACTTGTTCCGCCACTGGCGCTAACTCAGAGCAGCCGCAGTTCTCCTGCTGTGGCACAGGCTGGACAGAGCTCTCGGTTCCACCAGCTCTAAGACTCTGGTTGGACACAGTGTACAGTTTGAATCCAGAATTCCTGGCTGAGATTGGTGGTCAGTTCGGGCCCTGAGTCAATAACTGACCACAGCACGCACTTTGGGCCAAAAGGCCCTAGTGGAGCTTGGTGCGTAGTCCCAGCCCAAAAATTCTGGCTGGACCCTGTGTGCATTTTGGGCCCAAAATCCCTAGCTGAGCTTGGCAGACGGTTCTGGCCCTGAGAATCTAGCTGAGTTCTGCCCGTGGTTCGGTCCCAGTGCTCCTGGCTGGACTTGGCAGGGAACACAGAAGGCTGTGGATACCTTGGCCTGACCCAACGCTCATTCAGAGACCCAGAACAATTGCAGGATCCACAGCAAAGGGGGACTGAGGATCACTGGCTGTGAGAGACCAGAACAACAGGGCTAACCTCCTAACATCCACACCAGTGAAGCTTTGAGCTCGCAGCCTAGGGAAATCGTAAGAAAACAAGTGAATCTATCGTCAGACACCCTCCATTCAACTCTGGAAGCTACCCAACAAAAACAAAGACGGCAAGATGTCTAAAGGACAACGAAAAAGCATACGCAAAAAACCCCAAAACAACATGGCGTCTCCAGTTTCCAGCTATCCCAAAGAAAACCACCCAGAGAACTCAAATACAACGGAAATACAAGAAAATGACCTCAAATCCTTAGTAATGAGGATGATAATGGAGGAAACAAATAAAATTCGTAATCAAATGCAGGAAGACGCAGACAAACAGGTGAGAGACATAAAAGAAGCACATAGAGTGGAACTGGAAAAATTGCAGGAAAATGCAAACAACCAGATGAAAGAAATAACTAAAACGGTTCAAGCTCTGAAGACCTATAAAGAGGCAATGGAAGAAACTCAGGAATATACAAAAAATCAGATGAAAGAAATCAAAAAATCAGTTCAAGATCTGAAAATGAAAATGGATTCAATGATAAACACACAGACAGAAGAAAAACGAGAACGTGAGACCTCAGAGAAGAAGGCGAGCAACACAGAGGTGAGCTTTTCTAACAGAATCCAAGAGATGGAAGAACGAATCTCAGGGCTAGAAGATACAATCACAGATATTGAATCAACCATTAAAGAAAATGCCAAATCTGGAAAACTCCTGACACAAAACATCCAAGAAATTAAGGACACCATAAAAAGAAGAAATTTGCGGATAATAGGCATTGAAGAAAGAGAAGACATCAGACTCCAGGGCCCAGAAACTATTCTCAACAAAATCATAGAAGAAAATTTCCCCAATCTAAAGAAAGAGATGCCTATAAACATACAAGAGGCCTACAGAACACCAAATAGAATTGACCAGAAAAGAAAAACTGCCCGCCACATAATAATCAAAACACAAAACATGCAGAACAAAGAAAAAATATTAAAAGCTGCAAGGGAAAAGGGCCAAATAACATTTAATGGTAAACCTATCAGAATTACACCTGACTTCTCAGCAGAGACCATAAAAGCCAGAAGGGCCTGGACAGAGATCCTGCAAACCCTAAGAGAACACAGATGCCAGGCCAGACTACTTTACCCAGCAAAATTATCAATAACCATTGATGGAGAAAACAAAATATTCCATGACAAAAACAAATTCAAACAGTACCTATCCACAAACCCAGCTTTACAGAAGGTACTAGAAGGAAAACTCCATCCCAAAGGGTCAAGCTACAACCAAAACTACCCAGGAAATAGATAACTATCCCATGGCAAAAACACAACTACACAAACGCTCGACTGGAAACAACATCAAAATTAAGACTCTTAACAGTCACTGGTCATTAATATCTCTCAACATCAATGGCCTCAATTCTCCAATAAAAAGACACAGACTAACCGAATGGGTACATAAACAAGACCCAACATTCTTCTGCATCCAAGAAACACATCTCACCCATAATGAAAGGCATTACCTCAGGGTAAAAGGTTGGAAAAAAATATTCCAAGCAAATGGTCACAAGAAGCAAGCAGGTGTAGCCATTTTAGTATCGAACAAAATAGACTTTCAACCAAAATTAATCAAAAGGGATGAGGAAGGACACTTCATACTCATCAAAGGTAAAGTCAACCAAGATGACATCACAATTCTGAACATCTATGCTCCCAATACAAGGGCACCCACATATGTAAAAGATCTCCTAAAAAAGCTTAAACCACACATCGATCCCCACACAATAATAGTGGGAGACTTCAACACCCCACTCTCACTGAAGGATAAGTCATTGAAACAGAAACTAAGCCGAGAAATAACATCATTAACCAATGCCATGTGTCAAATGGATCTAACAGATATCTATAGAACCTTTCACCCAAACAAGAAAGAATACACCTTCTTCTCTGCACCCCATGGAACCTTCTCCAAAATTGATCACATCGTTGGTCACAAAGCAAGCCTCAACAGATACAAGAGGATTGAAATAATACCTTGTATCCTATCAGATCACCATGCTCTTAGGCTGCAATTCAACAACAACAGAAATAACAAAAAGCCTACACGTTTGTGGAAACTAAACAACTCTCTGCTAAATGACACCTGGGTCAGGGAAGAAATAAAGAAAGAAATCAAGGAGTTTCTGAAATTCAATGAAAATGATGAAACAACATACCCAAATTTGTGGGATACATTGAAAGCAGTGCTAAGAGGAAAATTCATAGCACTAAGTGCCTTTAAAAAGAAATTGGAAACATCGCACATAAGCATCTTAACAACACAACTGGAAGCCCTAGAAAAAAAAGAAGCAGAAACACCCAAGAGGAGTAGACGCCTGGAAATTATCAAACTCAGGGCTGAAATTAACAAATTAGAAACTAAGAAAACAGTCCAAAGAATCAACAAAACCAAAAGCTGGTTCTTTGAGAAAATCAACAAGATAGACAGACCATTAGCCAAACTAACTAAAAGGCAGAGAGACAGTATTGAAATCAACAAAATCAGAAATGAAAAGGGAGACATAACAACAGACACTGAAGAAATTCAAAGAATCATAAGATCCTACTTTGAAGGCATATACGCCACAAAATTTGAAAATCTAAGGGAAATGGACGATTTTCTTGATCAAGTTCACTTGCCAAAGTTGAGTGAAGAACAGATAAACAAGTTAAATAGTCCCATTTCCCCTACAGAAATAGAAGCAATCATCGATGGTCTTCCAACCAAAAAAAGCCCAGGGCCAGATGGTTTCAGTGCAGAATTCTACCAGACCTTTAAGGGCGAGCTAATACCGATACTCTTCAAGCTACTCCAAAAGATAGAAATGGATGGAAAATTACCAACTTCATTCTATGAGGCCATAGTCTCATTGATACCTAAACCTCACAAAGACTCAACAAAGAAAGAGAATTTCAGACCAATTTCTCTTATGAACATAGATGCAAAAATACTAAATAAAATACTTGCAAAACGAATACAGGAGCACATCAAAGATATCATTCATCATGACCAAGTAGGCTTCATTCCAGGCATGCAGGGATGGTTTAATATACGGAAATCCATCAATGTAATCCATCATATAAACAAACTGAAAATAAAAAACCACATGATCATCTCCTTGGATGCAGAGAAAGCATTTGATAAAATTCAACACCCATTCATGTTTAAAGTTTTAGAGAGATCGGGGATACAAGGCACTTTCCTCAACATAATAAAGGCTATATACAGCAAGCCAATAGCCAAAATCAAAGTAAATGGTGAGATACTCAAGGAAATTCCTCTCAAATTGGGAACAAGGCAAGGCTGCCCACTCTCTCCATATCTCTTCAATATAGTACTCGAAGTTCTAGCCAGAGCAATAAGACAACAAAAGGAGATCAAGGGTATCCCAATGGGAAAGGAGGAAGTCAAATTATCCCTATTTGCAGATGATATGATAGTGTACATAAGTGACCCTCAAAACTCCACCAGAGAACTCCTAAAGCTGATAAACACCTTCAGCAAATTGGCTGGATACAAAATTAACTCAAAAAAGTCTGTAGCCTTCCTATACACAAATGACAAGCTTACAGAGAAAGAAATTAGGAAAACCACACCCTTCACATTAGCCACAAGCAATATAAAATATCTAGGAGTTACCCTAACTAAGCAAGTGAAGGACTTGTATGAAAAAAATTTCAAAACTCTGAAGAAAGAGATTGAAGATGACCTGAGAAGATGGCGTGATCTTCCTTGCTCATGGATCGGGAGAATTAACATAGTAAAAATGGCCATCCTACCAAAAGCAATCTACAGATTCAATGCAATCCCTATCAAAATAACTACACAATTTTTTAAAGACATTGAAAGTTCAATTCTGAACTTCATATGGAAAAACAAAAAACCCAGAATAGCTAAAACAATCTTGTACAATAAAAGATGCTCCGGAGGAATCTCCATACCTGATCTCAAACTGTACTATAAAGCAATAGTACTTAAAACAGCATGGTACTGGCACAGCAACAGGCTGGTTGATCAGTGGAATCGAATCGAAGACCCAGATATGAATCCACACACATATGGTCACTTGATTTTTGACAAAGGAGCCAAATCCATTCAATGGAAAAAGGATAGCATCTTCAACAAATGGTGCTGGTCTAACTGGAGGTCTATGTGTAAAAAAATGAAACTGGACCCATATTTGTCACCTTGCACAAAACTCAAATCCAAGTGGATTAAAGACCTCAATATAAAACCAGAGACACTAACTCACTTAGAAGAAAAAGTGGGAAAGAGCCTGGAACATATTGGCACAGGAGACAACTTCCTGAACAGAACACCAACGGCCCAGGCCTTAATGTCAACCATTAATAAATGGGACCTCATGAGGCTGAGAAGCTTCTGTAAGGCAGGAGACACTGTCAAGAGAACAAAGCGACAGCCTACAGACTGGGAAAAAATCTTCACCAACCCTACATCTGACAAAGGTCTAATATCCAAAATATATAAAGAACTCAAGAAATTAAACACCACCAAACCGAATAACCCAATTGAGAAATGGGGCTTGGAACTAAACAGAGAATTCTCAACAGAGGAGTATCAAATGGCTGAGAAACACTTAAAGAAATGCTCAACCTCCTTAGTCATCAGGGAAATGCAAATCAAAACAACTCTGAGATTCCATCTTACACCCATCAGAATGGCTAAGATCAAAAATTCAAGCGACACCACATGCTGGCGAGGATGTGGGGAGAGAGGAACACTCCTTCATTGCTGGTGGGAATGCAAACTAGTACAGCCACTTTGGAAATCTATCTGGTGCTATCTCAGAAAAATGGGAATAGGGCTTCCTCAAGACCCAGCTATTCCACTCCTTGGAATATACCCAGAAGATGCTCCAGCACACAACAAGAAAATTTGCTCAACCATGTTCATAGCAGCCTTATTCATAATAGCCAGAACATGGAAACAGCCTAAGTGTCCCTCAGTAGAAGAGTGGATAAAGAAACTGTGGTACATATACACTATGGAATACTACTCAGCTATTAAAAACAAGGAATTCCCGAAATTTGTGGATAAATGGATTGAGCTAGAAATGATCATAATGAGTGAGTTAACCCAGAAGCAGAAAGAATCAAATGGTATATACTCACTTATATCTGCATACTAGCCCAAGGGGCGTATCCCACGAAAACCTTCACTTACCAGGAAACTGGGACAGAGGGGAAGGCATCCTATTGGGACTCTAAATGAGAGACGCATGGGAGAACAGCAAAATAAAAGGATCCAGAGGGTCCTAGAAATCTACAAGTAGAACAATATGATAGGCAGATTTGGGCCCAGGGGTCCCGCTCAAACTAAGGCACCAGCCAAGGACAATACAGGAGGTAAACTTTAAACCCCTTCCCAGATCTAGCCAATGGTCAGAATATTCTCCACAGTGGAGTGGAGAGTGTGATACGACTTTCTCACATACTCTGGTGCCTCACATTTGACCATGTCCCCTGGAGGGAGAGACCTGGTGGCACTCAGAGGAAGGACAGCAAGTAGCCAAGAAGAGACTTGATACCCTATGAGAATATATAGGGGGACATAATCCCCCTCAGGAGCAGTCATAGGGGAGGGGAATAATGGGAAAATGGGGGGGGGGGAGGAATGGGAGGATACAAGGGATGGGATAAACATTGAGATGTAACAAGAATAAAATAATAAAAAAAAAAAAAAAAAAAAAATAATAATTAATAATAATAATAACAACTCATTTTTAATACATAGACAAGTAGAGGGAAGGATAAAATGACCTAGAGGTGACAAGAGATATACAAGAAGACTAACAGAGCTAACTAACCAGGGCCCAGAAGGGATTGTGGAGACTGAAGCACCAATCACAGACCACGCATGGACTGGACATAGGTCCTCTATACAGACGTAGTTGATGGGCAGCTCAGGCTTCATGTGGGTCCACTAGTAAGGGGAGCAGGGGCTATCTCTGACATGGACTTTTTAATCACTTCCCCCTGAAGGGCCTGCCTGGCCTGTCCACAGAGGAAGAAGCCAAACTCGATCCATGCGACTTGATGAGCTGGTAGACTGGGTGGGTAGAGAGCTCCCCTTTTCTGAGGAATAGGGGAGAGGGAATGGGGTAGGGAGGGTGGAGCTGGAAGAAAAGGAGGAAGAGGGCTAGGACCAGGATGTAACACGAATAAAAAATAATAAGAAAATGACATATACAAAATTACCTATGATAAATACTAAATTTTTCTGACCTGGTAAACCCTATCCCATTAACAATATATCCGCATAGACTTTCTTTTTAGTCTTCAAAGATGACATCAGTGCACTTGGCCCATTTCATCTCTTTATCATTGATGTCTTCTACACCACCAAAAATTATTCTTTGAATAATTTTAATGTCTTTAGAATCTGCCGTGTGTTTCACTTTTATTTTGAGAGCACACATTGTTGAGCATCTAATTGTCATCCTAAGCTTTTTCATTATAAAGAAGATTAAATGACCACTTTTATGGAAAACTTTTATAGACCTCTGTGCATATTTGCTAGCAATGAATGGGCTGTATCTGAAATTTATGTACATTTTTAAGGCTTTTGAATCTGGCTACTAAATTTTCTACCATAATCCTTTGGTCTGCTCTTTGAACATGATTGTTTTCTATCAACAAAGAATAGAGTTTCATCAGAATGCCACAGAGCTTATGGCAGGATGGAGGGAAATCAAAGTCATTTTGGAACCCTGAGTTACTTGGTTGAGTTGTGTAACATTACTTAGATATTCACTATGTGCCAAGAACTATGTTAGCACCTCGAGGTTGCTGTCCCATTTGTTCCTCTCATCAACTTTATGAATCTTGATTATTCTTTTGGTATAAATGAGATATCAAGACATGTTAGCTGATGTATATGATACCATTTAAAATGGCTTATGTGGGCTTTGAACCCAATGATACTTGATTGATTGGAAAGCATATCTCCGCAACAGTACATATACCAACTCTTCACAATGAAGAGAAACTTGGGCGGTATAATCAGAGTATAGTACCAGTGCCTGGTTGACCTTGGAGAGAGACAGGAAGTGAGACACTGAGAAATCACTGCCAGCTACAGTCAAGTTTTTTCTAAGAGCAAACTTGTACTAATTTGAAAAAAAAAAAAATCGACTCTCGTCGATGTCAAATTCATAATCAATCATCTCAAGTGATCACAGCTTAAATTTGTTGATCATTTTGTGTATATAGAATGTGTAAGCTCTATAATTTTTAAGTCTGTTCACTAATGCTAAATAAACATCTCAAGAGAGCTGGAATAAATGAGGGACTCACAAGAGATGCTTATTCTTATATCAATGTTCTGTTAGTCTTTTCTGAGGTGATGATTAGAATGTGTCACTTAACGATGTCATTTTTGGATCCAACAAACTTGGTAATGAATGACTGCTGGCAGTGAGAATGGATTCTTATCATATTTGTCTCCTGCTGACCACTCAGTGGATGAGTTTAATAATTACTCTGTTATTTTCTCTACCTTTTTCCTTTTCTGTATCTTCACTCCTCTCTTGTATCTGAGTCATATATTAAACTCGTTGGAGTAAAAGACTGTTTATAATGGAAGATGAGGTTTTAAGTTTGAATAGAGTTTGAATCCAAACTTAGCCAAATGTAAGCCTGTACCTTTAAGAGCATCATTTAGGTTGAGTGCAAACTTGGCATGTAATGGATGTTTTACTCAAAGCCCACACCATGCCACCTTATCTGCTGCTACTTGATATGCTTTGAAAATATAAACCAGACATGAAAAATGAAAAATTGCATGACTCTAAAATTGCTTTTGGATACTACTCCCAGAAGATAATCTGCACTCATTTAGTTTTAAACTTGTTAAGCTATAGCTTGAAGTGTGCTATTAGTTTTGAGCACCTGCCAGTCATTAAGTGCTATAGTGGCCAATAAACTGTGTCTTTGAAACTTGCTGTTTAATTCACTAATTGTTTGAGATGATTTTAAGGTAGCAGCCTTAGAAAGAAAAATATTTGTAAATATGAAATAGCTTAATGTGCATAGTTTATATGAGTGACCAAAATTCTGTGTGGGCTGTAAGGCAAGCCTGTCTGTCCATGCGGTTTTATCATTTGGAGTGTTCATAAACAATGAATATTCTGACTTGGTTCATTTTTTTGAGACAGGATCTAGATTTGCAATTTATGCTGGCCTCAAATTCTCTCCAGGTAACACAGAATGGCTTCGGACTTGCAATTCTCCTGCCCTTTCTGCCTTAGCTCTGCAATTATGGATGGGCACGCAGCACTGTGCCTAGTTTTAGCTGATGCTTTAACGGTGGATCATTTATAATTGAATAGAACAGAAACATTCCTGCGTCCTGATTATCAACACTCCCAAGCCCGTATTTTTTTTTTTTTTTCTCTAGCACTCAATATGGATCCGTGCTCTCCTACACTGAATGTCTGGGTGTTTTTGTTTTGTTTTGCTTTTAAATCATAGGGTGCACTTATCTGAACATGGAGAACTTGCAATGTCCTAGTCTTGCCTGGCAATAGGTGGTGGGTGTGTGCACCTTCGTCAAGCAGCTGCTTAGCCAAGTACAACAAATGCTTGCTAATTCCTTGAGATCAGCCTAATGGACAAGTTTTAATGTAGTAAGACTTAGAAGAATAATACTCCTGATTTCCTTTGTTCTTTTAACTGCTCTCCTCAGTACGGTGTGTACTACTCGATATTTATTTGTGATCAAAGAAACTTGAATTTATATAATTATACTGTTTTCTTGATGAGTTTCCCAGTTTTAGTTATACAGGTCCCAGTAGCAAGAAGCCCAGTTATCTTCTTTTTAATGCCTTCCAAAGAAATTCGAATTTGTTTAAGAACTTCTAATTTGTTTAAGAACTGCAGGAGCACATATAATTGGGAGTAGGTAGGCAAAATTTTGTCATTAAAAACCAGTATAGTAATAAGTAGCGCATTGAAACTGTTTGGTTTCTGTTTCTGCAGATGAGCAGTGTGTGAAGAGTGACATGGTTTGTGAGTGCTGGTTTGTTCTGCTATGGCTGTGGGCCCTGTGGGGCTTCCTTATTATAGACCAAGACTACATAGCCTTTCTTCATGTTTCCACGTTAAGCATGCCTTCCACAAGCAAAAACACTATCCCAGCAGCCCTAGGTCTATCAGAAGACCATCACTAGAAGCCCAAGTAAGCCACTCCCTTACATGAAGACAACTCCAGGCCTCACTTCTGTTCCATCTCTTTGCCTGTTTTGGGCCCTTTCACATGAAAACACTTTTCTCAGGTCACAGTGACCTGTATGCTGGCTTCCTTTACATTAGTCACTGGGATTAGACCCCTTTACCTGATGGCTTTACTCTACGTCAACTCAAGGGCATCTTTGTACCCATCTTGTATGCCCTCTTTGTCTCACTAATGAAAGTTTCCCAAAATTAACAGAGTCTTATTTTTGGTACGTGGAAGAAATCTGAAAAACTTTTTAAGTGCTTGTTCATAAAGAAGTCACTTTAGTGTCTTTCTATGTGGTTGCAGTCTCACAAAATGAGTGGGGTATCTGAAAAGATCATACGCTAAAAGGCTAACCATACAATGGTTAACAAATATGTTCAAAGGTACACTGGAAGTGTTCCATTTCTTAGCCAAGCTTTATGTTTTCTTTGCTCTCTGTATCCTATGTCACTTCTGCGTGTATCTTCTCATTACTATCTCATTCACTTGATTGTTTACACTGCCATCTTTGTGTATTTTTGCAAGTGTTTCTTAAGAACCCAAAACAAGGTTCCCTTCAGGCTCCTTGTCCTGTTGTGTTTTTACAATTGTTTCTTACACCCAGCCGGCATTGAGAATGTACTTATGCACAGTGACTCTCTGGCATTTATTTTTCAGGATTTCAGTTGAAAAGGTGTCTTTATAATAAATACTGGGGAAAAAACAATGGAAGGTTCATAGAATCCTTTTCTAGTGGTAACACCCTTGCAAGAATTTTCATAATGGCTGATGAAAATTCTAGCGTTGTTTACTCTACTTTCTGAAAAACGTATATACACAAGATAAATATTGTGTATTTGGTTGAAATTGATCCTTTTCAAATGACAAGCTGTTGATTAAGAACTTTATCGCCACTTGAAAATTTGCTAGAAAACAGAAAAATCTGAAGCTCAACGCCGTCCTTCCGGATCTTTAGAACAGAGCTCATGTATTTCTCATACTTCCTAAACTTGGCAACACCGTTGGGGAAAATCCCATGCACATCACTTTATCGCTTCTGTCTCGTATACATAACCATTAGGCCTATGCTCTGCCTGATACTAGGGAGATTAACTTGTAAAGAGTTGTATCTTCAAGAGAAATGCTTTCCGCGTGTCATTTAAGCACAGCATGTACAGTTTTCTGAGGAGCCATCGGCATGAAAGAAGAAAAATGAAATGCAATATAGTTCAAATAATGTAAAAGAACATTATTGTTGCTCATACTGTGCTGCATTCTAGAATTCAATATGTTACTCAAAAGGTCAGAGAATATATCTAAGACATTCCCTAATGTTCTGAGGGAGGGTAACGCCACTGGCCAGAAACCAATTCCAACACTCGCTGGTGCCATTTAATCAAAGAAACTTAGATAAGGTAACACTTTGTGTAATGTGTAGGCAAAACATTTCATATTAAAAATTCATTATCTGCTCAAATTAACCAAATGTCTTCATTCATGCTTCTCAGCATCAATTTAACATTTTATTTTAATAGTAATTTTCCACAGAAAAAAAATGGAGACGTGACATCTCATGATCTTACAGGGAGCTTATTTGAAGTTGTTCCCGTCAAAGTCTCTGTGCAAGGTGCAGCTCATAGGCCCTGTTTTTCAGTCATATTTAGGGACATTTCTCCTAAAGTTAGTGTCTGCATTACAGAGCCCACTAGGCTTAGAATCAAATTAACTGGAATATTGTGTTACCATACAAAAAATATTTAAACTTGTTGCTATATCTCAATTAAAATGTTTGACCCTCCAAATCATTGAGTTTTAAGGCAAAGATGTTGCAGACTTAGCACTGGAAGGACACTTCTCAGTGTGCAGCACCCAGCCTTCTTGAAAAGTGAACATCACTTAGAATGACTTGGTCAACACGAGTCAGAATATGTTGATCTAAAAGAGTGATGTAAACACAGACTTTATTGCTTTAAGATTCCATTTTAAATTTCAGTAAGTAAAGTAAAATTCAATGTCTGATACCCAGTCTAGCTGGATGTGCTATAGACATTACACAGTTTGCATGCATTCTCTTTAGTAATTTTGTGAGAATTTACTGACGAAAGACTGTTGCTTTAGTATTTCCTTATTTCCTAAAGACATGGAAGAACAGAAACATGACTATTATGTGGCTGCTTAATAAAAAGTATAGCGTGACTTTCTTGTGGCAATGATTTTATGTCAGTGCTGAAATAATTGGAACACAAATATATGTATTTATACTCTTATGTGTCAGACACAACTATTGGATACAAGTCTGAACTGCATCTTTTTAGAAGACATTGTGAGCTTAACATAACTGCTTTCCGGGGTGTTGATCCAAGAACTTTTGCTCCCCTAGGATGCCAGGGCCCAACGTGCAACAATTCCTAGCAAAGGCTTTGTTAAGTCAAGTGTCCTGCTTCTTCGCACTCATATTCAGTTAAATGTTTCACTACACTCTCACTGCATTTTCATTTGCTCAGTATTGTTTTTGCCTCTTGCTCTATTTTAGAGTAATGTATCTTTCCAAATCAGTATATGTTTGTTTTCCTTATTGTGCTTATTTTACCACTCATAAGATTTTATTTATTTGTCACAATTTAACAGAATTGTAATATGTGTATATTATAAAATAAAGTTTTATAAGATGTTAAGACATTCATGTTACAATTGTAGTCCCTGTTTTCTCCATGTTTAGCAAACAAGTCCACAGCTTCACTGTTGCTAGTGGACAGTTTCTGAAGGCTGGCTGCTCATTTACACTTCTTTTTTCTCTCTCTCATTCATTAAAAGTCTCCTAAATGTAGGCCACGTCTTTGCTGTTAGTGCACTTCTCCACCACAGTTGTGGTTCTGATGGATTGAGAGTGTATCTTCTCTGACATCCCTGTTTCATTCTTAAAACTCTTAGATTGTGTAGAAAATAGACAGCTAATCCCTCATCTAGACTAAAGAGTTTTGGGACGGTCCCTCAAGTGGAGTGAGCAGAGTTTCACTGTAATTAACTTATACTTTTGTGTTACATGTAGGATTTCATTCAAAGTATATGTGAAAAAGAGAAAAAAAAAAAAAGGACAGGTAATATTTTATCATCTTTGAAAATATTGTTTTGTTACTAATGGAAATGGGCCACACATACTTTGGCCCATGTTATTTTGTGGTACTGGGAATTGAACTCAGTGCTCACACATATTAAGCAGGTTTTGTACACTGCCACCGGCAATGTTACTGTTTCTTTGATGCCGAGTTTCTAAGATTCCTTGGGAAGCACTGAAATATCATGTGTTCCTCAAGGCTAGAAGGGGCTAAGGAAATAATTTAAGAAACATTATTGTCACTAATAGTGGTATATCCTGTAAAGAAAACTAAAGGTTATTGTATCAGTGACCAATACTGGTATTTGTTCTAAGAACCTCACATTGTTTTCTTTTTTTTTAATGTGGTTTGACTTCCAAAATCGCACAGTATTTGTCTTTGCATATTTAGAACATATAGTAATACTTTCCAAGTGTATTATAAAAACCATTACATACTGGGATATCAGCCTATTCTGAGCACACATAATTCATGTAAATTCCCCATTCTATATCTCATTATCTATTATTTCTACTTTAAGAATAAATATGTTGTGATAGTTTTCTCATTTTATGTGGTGGGATGTCAGTGCTGACCCTGTCATAACCTCACACATGATCAATTTATTCTAGGCACTGGTCATTTTTCATGATTATTACTATTAGTTGAATATAAGTTTAAAAAAAACACACACACAGGATTTTCTAGCCTTCTATATAAGCCACTAGCTCTCTTCATTAATATAAGTAATAAACATTTAGTGGGCATTATGAATGAATGACCAAGTGTGCTTGTCATTTCCTTATTTCTTATTGAAAATATTTGCCAATAAGTGTGACAGATATTAAATGACCTAACTGAAAAAAATGATACCATCATTTAAAAGTGTGAATTATTAAGACGCCTGCAATTTAAGGTATGTGTGAAAGGAATCATATGGATTCCAAACTAGCTTCTAGAGTATAAATAAAGATAGGAAGAAAGTTGCAGTGAAGCGAAGCTGTAGGAGGTGTTGGGCGGAGTGCAACAGAAGGTGGTATTTAAGCTGATCATTTTTAACATTTATCATTTATTAAGAATTCAGAAAAATCTGTGAATAGCACATCGGAAGAACTTAGCAGCTTATGCTAAATAGGGAGTCCATTGCAAACAACTGTTAATAAGAAATATAAATGACCCGACATAGGCATCGTAAACATAGAAAACTTTATGAAGATTATAATGATGTACATGCCAGAGATAATAAAAAATTAGGTTTACACAAACAAAGTGCAGAGAATGATAAACAGGTTTAGGGAAACAGATGGTATTTAGTATTCCTGAGGTGAGGGTTCAGGGGCGTTCATGGTGCCTTCTTCTGTTTATCTCCCTTGCTATATCGGAAGTAAGAGAGTTTGTCGTAAACTACCCCTTCCTTTATTGTCAGCTTAACCAAAAGGAACAAGGATTTCTACATTAGAAGTATTTGCGTTTAGATATTCACAATATATTTTGGTTTCTATGCCAGGTTGTCTGTTTGATTCTTGTCTCCACCAATTAGGTATTCAGTTTTGGCCAGATTTACTCAATTTTTCTGTGCCTCAGTTTCCTCATATCCAGAGAAAAATACTTACTAGAAATGTCTCTGATACTGCTGTGAAAATATGTGAGGTACTTGACATACAGAAATGCTGTGTGCTGCTGTTAATTTTGCTTTTATGAATTTGCTTTCTGGAAAGAAATTGAACAAGCAACATTCATCACAAGTTCATGTCAAAAGAGGACTTATATGACAACTATTAATTTTTCAGGCTTTGTGAGGAGTGTCCTCTGTGTACTAACCTTCTTCAGTGATGCTTTGAATTATATGCACGTATGTACCTCTGGTTGCATTAATATTCATTTTTGAATTAGGATATTTTAAACACTGAATTCCCTTTCCCAAGTAGATAAAAACTATTACCTAAGTGAATATTGGGTCATGCTGTCAGGATAAATGTCAAAGTGTTCATGCTGTTTGAGGCATGGCAGAATAAAGTTTAATGTGCCATTGTTCAGACAGGCATGTCGCTGCCCTGACACCATGGTGTCAGGATGGGTAGAGAAGCACTAGCTCTTTCTCATGAGAATTACAAACAAAAATTAAGATGACTTGTCCTATTATTGCTGATTATTATGCAGTAAAATAAAAACCTATCATAAAATAAATATGAAGATGAATCAAATCTGCTGTATCGTTAGATATGAATGTTTATTTACCTTAAATGTTTGCGTATTGCCTTAAACACATGCTTCCATGAAGTAAAATTTAAAAACAGTGTCTATCATGCTTTCAAACTACCCTCTAAATTCATTCTTTCTTCCCATATTTTAGTACAACTCTTACAACTCATCAGAGAAGTTTATGTAGTAGGATGCCGTTGGTGCAGAGACTCATGACTCACAACTGGCCGCAGTGCAGAAAATAAGAAAATAAGTGCTAAGCCACAAATGTGACATTTATATCACCCTCCCATCCGTGGCACAGTAGCTGTGGTCACTCGCACAAGACTGGCAGAAAGAGCAAGCCAGACAGTAGTCTATCATGGGGCTCATAAACCTCTACCCCTAGCTGAGGAGATTGATAACTAGTGGGTTTTGAGGGATGAATAGTCAGTTTCCTATAAAAGTATAGTCCCTGATAGTCCATATTCTAGTGATGGCCTCACACCCACGAGTATGTCAGGAGCACTAATTGAACTGGATGGAGTTTTAAAACAGTACAGAAAGAGGGGGTAGGAAGGCAGGCACATCTAGGAAGAGTTAGGGAAAATTGTTTGTGTAGGTGAATATCGTGACTATGCATTATGCAAAATTCTCAAAGAATTAGGAAAAATATTTTTAAAATATGTTAATGAAAGGTCAGTATTTCCTTTCCTTAGGATTCTCATGAACAAGTCACCATTTATTAGTCATCCCTGTTCCAAAGGCACGGAATGTAGAATATATGTATGCTTTATGTGTGTGTTTCCTCAAAAAATGTCTTCAAAATAATTTTATACATTTAAATTGTTAGTACCCCCCCCCATTACAGTCTGATTATCTCATTTGCAGATCAGACTTTCAGCCTCTCTTAATGTTAGGTGTCTGTAGCCTTGAGTTTAGGCTCCGCTCTTCTCTCCCTCTCCTTTCTGCTCACTGGAATAAAGGCAAGCTAGCGAGGAAGGTAGCAAGCACTGAGTCCCTGGAGCTAAAAACCTTAGGTTCAGGAGTATAAAAGGAGACTGAGAGAAGTCGATCATTTGTCAGGTTTGTGGATGAGAACGTCCCACATTGTCATACACTTTTATGTGAGTGAAAGAAATTAGCTTTTATCTTGTTTCTTGGTGTTTCACCGACATTCATCAGAGTGACATCATAAACAGGTATTCATTGCAGTCCATTCTTTCCAGTACAAAGCCAGGACAACATACTTCCTAGAGAGGGTAAAAGCACGTGGGATGATCTGTCTAAGACACTCAGCGCCATATCCATCATTATCATACCCACTGGAAAGATGCTGGCGTGTGTTGGTCATAAGCTTTTAGGTGAGCATCTTCACTATTTCTCCCCTGTCTTGTGTGTTTAGTCTTCTAACTCTTAATTTGAGTCACATCATCTATCTCCATGATGCCTACAATGTGGACAGAATAATTGAGTTATATAAAAGGACAGCTCAGTCTTCAAATGAGTCTTTTAGACAGTTGTGATACGTATCAATGTCTGTATATGTTCCTGAGTCTTCCTTTTATTTTAGGCACTGACAGGAATGCTTACCTACCAGAAGGAAGCATGTCATGAAAAAAAAAATTCTTTAATTTCCTTCCTTCTTATTTCCTACTTAAATCTCTACACTCTGAAAGCTATTCTCTTTTGAGTCAGGATTTGATTATGTAGCCCCAGTGCGCCTCAAACTTGTGATCCTCTGGTATCTGTCTCCAATGTGCTGAGATTACAGGCATACCCTGCCAGGTCCACCATGCCCAGCTGTCTTGAACCTTTCTTTTGTGTCATTCTGGAGGTAGAAGTCCCTTCCTGTGTTCTTGGCCTTTATTTTTAATTTTTCTTCATTAATTTATGTGCTTGTTCATTTTTACATTCCAATTGCAGCCTCACTCCCTCCACTCTTCTCAGACTGACCCTACCATCCACCACCTTTATATTGCCTCCCGCCTACCCACCTGTGCACCAACCCTGCCTGGCACATCAAGCTGCATCAGGACTGTGTGTCTCCTCTTTCACTGAGGCAAGACAAGGCAGCTCTGCTAGGGAAAAGAGATCCAGAAGGAGGCAACAGAGTCCAAGTCAGAGACAGCCCCTTCTCTAATTGTTAGTGAACCCACTTCAGGACCAAGCAACCGTCAGCTTCATATGTGTAGGTGGCCTAGAACCTGTCCATACATGTTCTTTGGTTGGTGGTTTAGACTATACGAGCCCCCATAGGTCCAGGTTAGTTGACTATCTAGCCTTGTGATGTCTTTGACCCCTCCAGCTCCCTTAATCCTTCCCCTAACTCTTCCACAAGACTCCCTGGGCTTTGCCTAATATTTGCCTGTGGGTCTCTTCATGTATTTCCATTTTCTGCTGGGTGAAGTCTCCTCAGTAGACAGAAAGGCCAGGTTCCTGTCTGCAAGGATAACGGAGTATCATTAATAGTTTCCAAGGGTTGTGTCTCTCCCATGGGGTGGTTCTCAAATTGGGCCAATCACTTTTCAGCCATTCCCCCAATCTCTGTTCCATATATTATCCCTGCACATCTCATAGCCAGGACAAACAAAGACTCAATCCCTCAATAAAAAAGACACAGGCTAACAGAATGGATGCGAAAACAGGATCCATCATTTTGCTGCATACAAGAAACACACTTCAGCAGAAAAGATAGACATTATCTCAGAGTAAAGGGCTTAAAAAAAGGTTTTGCAAACAAATGAACTCAAGAATAAAGGTGGAGTAGCCATTCTAGTATCTAATAAAATAGACTTTCAACCAAAATCAATCAAAAGAAATGGGGAAGGACATTTCTTACTCATCAAAGCAAAAACCCTCTCTCTCTCTCTCTCTCTCTCTCTCTCTCTCTCTCTCTCTCTCTCTCTCTCTCTCTTCTCTCTCTCTCTCTCTCATCTGCCCATCTACTATCTATCTATCTATCTATCTATCTATCTATCTATCTATCTATCATCTATTTATCATCTACCCAACTACTATCTATCTAATCTATCTATCTATTATCTATCTATCTATCTATCTATCTATCTATCTATCTATCTATCTATCTATCTATCTATCTATCCATCCATTAAATATTATTAGCACAAAAGCTAGGAATTCTTTTTATGAAAATCTTGTGTGTGTGTGTGTTAAGCAAATTATTAACTATTTTTTTCTTCTAGGACTTTTTTGTTATCATTTCAGTCTTTTACCTCCCTCTATGTCTTATATCTTTTAAATACTGACATTTTTGTTTTTGTTTTTAGATGGATTCTCTTCACTTCCTTGCTAACATCTCCTCTAATGCAGTATGTTGTGTTTTACTAACATGCACCATGAGTTCCTTATTCATCAATTTTAACCTCATACTAACTCATGGCAGATTGTCATACTGAAAACCATTCCAAACTCCATTTTAAGAGGCTCTATTTAGAGGCCAAAAATATAAAAACTGTATTTCTCAGCCACCTTTACAATACTTGGCACTTGTGGGGTTTCTGAGATGCAAATACACCCAATACGAGCTTCAAGGTCAATGTGAGAAAGAGTTTACATATGTTGTTCATCAAGGCTGCTGTACTTTTAATTTACTAGTGGTGGGATTGGTATTTAGTCCTTAACTTCGTGGATGTCTAAAGGTAAGACAGAGAACACCTGGTTCCAAGTAATTACTCTAGTATGAATTGGCAGAGTTCTTCATCTGATATGTGTTCTGGCAGCTTTCTTTCTGTATTTCTTCTCCATTTTAGGAGATTAAACAGCTCCACCAGTTGGCTTTCCCCCCCTCACTCAGAGTGTTGTTTTTAGAAGCTCTGAGTATAGACTCTCCAGTATGTCTGCTCTAGTTCTGTGCGTGCTCTGCAATGCTGCCTGCTGCTTCTCTTTCTACTTTTAATTGTCCTAGCCGAGTTGAATTACAAGGTCTTCAATAAGAACCTTGTCCAGCTAAACTCCTCACTCCATTTGTAGCCTGTACTTGGTATTTTTTTGTTGAATCCTTAGGTATGACTGATATAGAGTAATTCACCTTGCCATATCTATAGCAATGGTAGAAACAATGAGCTAAAAGCTAAGCATATTGTGTTTCCTTCAAATACTTACGTAGGTTTCTGAATTCCCAGACATTTGATTGATAGCCATGCCTACAGAGGCATGGAATAAATAAACCCATGAGACAAATTCCTTTATGCCTCTTCTAAATTTTCATGTCTTCTGAGTCCCTTCTTGCTCTCATGCTCAGCTCCCTATTTCTTATTTTCATTATTTGTTTTAGGTTCTGATCCTGATTTGCTTTCAGGTTCCTTTTACCTTAGCAGCCTCAGCACTCTTACGATCTACAGAGCAAAGTCTAAAATCCCAAGATTTAGACACACAAGATTTAAACATAAAGCTCTCTTTGAGCCTGTTTGTTCCGGTTTGCTTAGAGTTATCATTGGCCCCTAATGCTGCAAACTTTAGCTGTTATAATTGCTGATACTTCTGTGAAAACCCCATCCCTTCCTGTACTCATTTTTCTCTTCTATCTTCCTCTTTTTTTTTCACCTTTCTTGAACTATAAAGTGCAGCTTTTAACATTTATCATATACCAAATTATTTATAGGCAAAAAGTTAATATTTCTTTTAATATGTAGGGGAAAAGTATTATATGAACAAGTTACCAATAATTATATTATCTATGTTAGAGTTTTATAGTTTTTATGTTGTCCACCATAGAAAAGCTGCTATAGGATATGAGTTTCTTATAGAAATCCAGCACTTCTTTTTCAGAATACTGATGGGAAGACAAAAGAACTGAGGAGACAGGAGCCTTTTAAAATAACAAACTGAATACACATTCAGTTCCTTGGGTATATAAGCTCTTGGAATATGTAGCATTTGCCTCTTTGAAATATTTAGAGTAGACCTCTCTTCTTAACTGCATGTAATACAAGTGCATCTATTTTCCAAAGTGAAGACAAAGTCTCCAAAATATATTATCTTAAAGTTTTCTTTTAATACCAGGTGATGATTTAGTTCAAGGACAGATAAACAGATAACTACTGTCACATTATCTTTTTGCAGAGATGGAGAAATTAAGGGAAAGAGAAATGACTTGTTCAAGGTTACAGAGGTATAGTAGACAGTAAAATTACTTTTCTTCAAGAACATTTGTTATTTGCCTTATATAAAAAGTGAAATCAACAGCTTCACATCAGCCACTGATCAGGTACCAGATGGTAGAAACTTTCCGATGCTACCACCTAGGGCTATGTTCAAACCAATGAAAGGCCTGTATCTCATTATCCGTCCCCTGAGCGCTCCCTTCTCCCACATGGCACTGTCCTTTTCAAGTAGAAAAGTGACATTATTTTAAAAACTGCCCTTGTTTTAGATAACCAAAAGATTTGATAATTTAAACAGGTTTGTCCTTTTAGTTTTTCTTTTTTATCTTCCATGGCATTATTAAGCTCATTTTCAATACTATTGCAAGAGAAATTAACAACAAAATGCTACAAATCAAACTATAAAATATCACCCCCAAATCTTGCTTCAGATTCAATGGTTATGTGATCAAAATACATCAAATAACATATAGAATATTTATCTGAATTTTCAGTCCAAGCAAACAACATTTTTATTGTGAGTATGGCCCAAATAATTGAATGATATATACTCTAACAGTTCTATGGATGAATAAATGATAGTTTAAAGTATTTTGCATAGATGAAATTACAAGAATCTGTAAGTTGCTTAGGAAGATGTGTAATGATGCCCATGAAGCCATCTATTCAAAACAATAATGTCCTGTAAGCATTTTAAGTTTGAAAATCTGTGTGGAACAAAAGAAAAGGTTATTATTGTTCAAAATGGGATTTGTATTATGTTTTGCTCATATGAAAGAATTTAGCAAAATGAAAATTTTGTCTGTCCCTGCTATAGAAAAAGAACAAATGAAATTGATCTGAAATAGTTTTCTGATTTTTCCAAATAGCAAAACATACCATCCTAGTTGTAAAACAACCTGGTACATAAGCTTTAGAATCAGCAGTTTGTTCTCTGAATGAAAAACTCAGAACTGGTGTGTACTTACCTACACCAGTCTCCATCTGGTAACTCTGTAAAAGAAATGTGCATCTGATCATAAGAATGTTTCATACAAATTTGTAATTCAAAACTAATATACATATGAAAGAAACATATGTACATTTATATATAATTTGTTGAAAAAATATTTTATACAATATATTCTAATCATTAATTCCCAACCCCAACTTCTCCCATGTAGGACTGAGTGTTCCAAAGTCTCTTACTCTTTGAACATTGTCCAATTATGTACCTTTATGTCATTTCTCTCCTTCAAGAGGGAGCTTCTTTGATGATGGCTGAGCAAGGTACTGGTCTATGGTAATCGCAGAATACCTTAGGAGTCGTTTTCTCGTTATGTTCTTTTAGCAGAACAAGAATATTTGGGGTTCCCCTAGGCCTGTGGCCTTTCTAGTCTCAGGGTCTTGGCCACCTGAGCAGTGTCAATCACAAGGTTCATGTCATAGCGTGGGCCTTAAATCCAGTCAGGTAGCGCTTAGACACTCCCACAATGTTTGTGCCACTATCACACCAGCATATTGTATATGCAAGTCACTGTTGTAGGTTGTAGGATTAGAATCAGGGCTATTATGCGTTCTCTACCTTCCAGAAATCACAAACCTAGTCATCAGGGATGAAGGAGTCACCAGCTCAACTCTGTCATGTGTGGTTAGATATGTTTGTATTATCTTCAGCAATGCGTCCTTATTATCAGTTTGTACAGTTTGCCAGTAACCTTGGCAGTAGCGTGAGATGCCTGGTGGTTTCCATGGAACGTCTATGGCCAACTGCTCAACTAGATGTAATTCCTGGCACTGGAGGTTTTACATGGAGGTGAAAGATGTTACATTGGGGTTTTCTCTCCCAATCATTTGGTAATGCCATCTAGATTTCTTTCATATATGTATATGTTGTAAGAAACTTCTACAGTAGTTCATTTGCATATGACCTTTTACACGGACCTAGTGTTAGTTGTTCTTCCTCATGTTCCCTCCCTCCCCCTGCTTCCATAGTCCACACTTAATCCTCTCACTCTAGTCTACCCCAGTATCACCATAAATATATATTCCATCAACCCTTCCTTGGGAGATCAACGTTTTACATAAGTCACTTCCTCTTTACCTAAATTCTCTGGTTATTCAGAGAGTAGCATGGCTATCAAAGGCTTAAAAGCCAATATCCATATATAAGAGAACACATATTTATCTTTGGGGGTCTAGGTTACCTGACTCAGGATGGTTATTTTCTACCACCATCCATTTACCTGTGAGTTTTATAGTTTCATTTTTCTCTTAACAGGTGAATAATATTCTATTGTGCAAATGTACCACATTTTATCTGTTTACCCATTAATAGTCATTTAGATTTATTTTAGTTCCTGACTATTATGAGTAAAAGAACAGCAAGGAATATGGATGAGCAAGTTCCTTTGTAGTAGAATTTGGCATCCTTTGGGTATATGTTCAAAAGTGGTACAGTCAGATCTTGAGGTAGATCTATGTTCAGCTTCCTGATTAATTGTCACCCAGTAAACGTTTATGTTTGACCAGCAGTGAATGAGTGTCTGCCTTATGCCACATCTTCACCAGCATTAGATGTCATTTAATGGACTGCTATAAGATGGATTCTCAGGATAGTTTTGATTTGAATTTCCCCGATGCCTAAGTATGTGAACCATTTCTTTAAGTGGTTCTCAGCCGTTTGTGTTTATCTTTAGAGAGCTCTGTGTTTAATTCTGTGTTCCGTTTTTAAGTGGTTGCTGTCTTGACGTTCAGTTTTTTTTAGTTGTTTATATATTTTAGATACTAGCTCTCCATTGAGTGTGTAAATGGGACAGATAGTTTCCCTTCTATAGCCTGCTGCTTGGTCAAAAAGGTAATGTCCTTTGCTATACAGAACTTCCAGTTTCATGAAGTTCTTTTATTAATTGTCCACATTAGTGCTTAGGATATTGTCGTTCTCTTTAGAAAGTCTTTTTTGTTGTTGTTGTTGTGCCAATGAGTTAACCATTGTTCCCTAAGTTCTTTTCTATCGGATTCAGAGCATCTGTCTGTATGTTGAGGTCCTTAATTTTCTCTAATTATAAATATACTATTTAAATTTTATCTTATTTCAAGGGCAATGAAAGAAATGGCATGTTGTCTGTCTTATTTTAAAAATTAATTTATTTTTCAAAATGGATCCACTTTATATCTTGATTGTCACTTCTAATATACATGTAACCTCAAGTCACATAGACCCAGTAAGATGACATTAATGGTAAATATAAATGTGTATTACAGTACCCTTTTTATTTATACTTTTATCTCTATCCATAGAGATTTGTACATCTAACACACTTTAACATTGATCAATATAAGTTGGTCACTGAGGAAAGAACACAAACCTCTGTAATTCAAAATATAAGTGTTTCTACCTTTAAATGTTTGTTTTATGAAACCAATAAAAGCAATAAAATGGAACATCCAGGGAGCTGACATTATGTTCTTAGCCCAAGGTAATTCAATCTAGATACCAAAAGATTTAGAATTTAAGCTAACAATTTTACTAATTGTTTTGTGGACACTGCTCCTATGAATTATGTTATATAGCCATAGGTAATATTTTAACTCAGCAGTTATTCCAAAAGTGAAATTATTTTGTTGTACCTTTCCCTTTTCTTTTTGAACGTGTTTGTGGGAAAATTTTTTATTTCATGGGTATCTGTATGTATTTCTGACCTCATACTTAAAGTTAATTGTATTTTATTTAAAGGCCAAGTAATTGGATTTATATCCGCAAATTTATGCTATATTTTAAAATTATATTTTCATTAATTCTCTGAGAATTCCATACATGTATACAATATACTAAATGGTGTTCTAGAAGCTGACACAGAGTAAGTGGCTGGTTACAATTTGGGAAAGAAAGGAAACAGGGAAAATGCATCGCTTCATCACTGCTTCTCTTGTTACCAAACACCTCGACATGCGAATCTTAACATTCATACATAGCAAGGGAAATTATTGTATTTCCAGAAACCTTTGTCTTTTAGAACTCAGTGATGCATGGGGGGGGGTAGTGGGAGCAAGGTTTTGGTCAGCAGATGGGAAACAGGTTGTTCTCTATTGACTGCTCAAGACCCAACGCTATGGTTTGAGTGTATCCCTGCCCCCCCCCTGCCCCCCTCCCCCACCAAAAGCCTATGCAGGAGCATAAACTCCAGGTAAGGAGGAGGTTGCCAGAGGGACTCACCCTCGCACGTGGATAGTGGTTTTGTTTTTTGTTTGTTTTGGTTTTTTGGTTTTTTGAGACAGAGGCTCTCTGTGTTAGCCTTGGCTGTCTTGGACTGTTTGTAGACCAGGCTGGCCTCGAACTCACAGCAATCCGCCTGCCTCTGCCTCCTGCGTGCTGGGATTAAAGGAGTGCACCACCACACCTGGCTTTAGATAGTGTTTTTAAAAAGGCATGTGGCTGAGTTCAGCCTGTTGGTTTCTACTTGTGACCTTGCCGCTCTACTTTCTAACACAAGATGACACAGTAGCAAGATACTATGCATATGACAGTGATCTTGGGCTTCCAGTCTCCAGAACTGTGAAAAATAAATCTCTATTCTTTATTAGACGACTTAGCCTCTGCTGTTCTAGAGACAGCCATCAAAACTGAATCTTCTGTGACATGTAGCTGAGGCACAGAAGAGCCAGGATGGCAGGACTTGTACATACACTTCAAAATAATGAAAACCGGTTATTGGGAAAATGTCATGTACTCACAGCTCGCTCTACAAGATTCTTCTAATCTTATTTGTACAAGTACAGGCAAAAATGCACTAACAACACATATTGTCTCGTTCTTTGGTTACAATTTAGTATTGATTACTGTGCAGGCGGGCTGACACAAATCCCAGAATGGGTTTAATTACAAGTATATCCTGGGAAGTAAGTGACAGGGTGAGTAAGATATTAGTAACAAGGTTTAACAGAACCACAGTATACTACCTAATCAGTAGGAATAATAAAAATGAAGAAATAAAAAAAAAAATAGTTCAGTTGAGTTAAAATTCAGCTCTTCCTTCTCCCTTCACTGATCCCTACATAAGCATTTCTGCGGTACCTCCGTTATCTCACTACACATCAGTACTGACTCAATAAATGCCTAAGTAGAAAATGAAATCAAATGAATCATGGAATAAGAGTGAGCAGCATGTGTTTTCCCACTCAACATCATGAGGATGCTGCCTCCCAAATGTGTCAAAGTACGTCGGGAAGGGCATTGAAATAAAGGATGCTAACATCTTTCTGCTGGTACAGTTTTCAAACAGCAATTATAGTTTATCTCGGCGATACCTTCCTGTACTGATGGTTTCTATATCGTAAAGAATGGGCATTCTGGCAGTAAGATTCAGAAGTTTCATTTCATAATGTCTCTTTTTCCTCATTGGTCGGTTACATCTCCACTCTCTCACTTTCTTCCTGGGATGAAAATTGGTTTCTTGGGTCATGCTGTTATTAATAAGATTTTTAAAAAAATAATTGAATTTAACACCAAAGTCAGTTGGGAAAACAAGCAAAATGAAAATGATAATTCTCTGTGTGAAAACTTCAAAATAAAAGGAAATAAGATACAGTGCTCTTTGCTTATTTCAAAATTTACTATGATATTTTGTGCCTGTTAATGGTATACTATAGCAGACGTGGGCTTGCTATGGCATTCTTGTTCATGAGGATGGTTCATGAGGAGCTAATGCTAGGAAGACAAGAAGTCATTAGTTACATTTGGCTTTCATTTTTCTAAGCTTAGTGTTTGGTTTTCTTTGAGCTACAAAATTCTTTCTTCTAATAAATTAATGTAATACTTTGTTATAAAATCAATAATCTTCCAGTTATTGATTGCTATTTTCTTACCTTCCGCCATCTTGTGTTTCCTGTGGCATTATATGAAAAGTCCCCTTTTTCCTGGGATTGGGATTGGGATAAGTGATTCTAATCTCCATTTTGCACAACTAATGCAATTTGTGTATCCTTATAAAAACGGAGATTGGACTTTCATTTACACATTAAATTTTGCTGAAAGCACAATAGGTATTTCTGAAACTCTTGATTAGCATGTAGAAATAATGGGAAACAAAGAACATTGTTCTGAGTTTTACCCATACAATATATGGGTGAAGAGAGAGTACATGGAAGCGTCAAGACATTTTTCCTTTGAATACATAAAGCTTAAAGAAAATGCTATTTACCTATATTTTAAAATCAATTGCCTGAGAATTTTATGCATTTAGGTAGTTTGTTGTGAAAAACCCATACACGACCTCCTTCCTTACCTCTGCTATCCTGTTCCACCATTTCTCCCTTCCAGCTGCGTCTACTATATTACATAGTAAATCAATTTAGTTACTCGAGAACGTGCATGTTATAGGGGCAACCACCAGAGAACCTAGCAGAGGATGTGTCATTGAAGAAAACTGCCTTTCTCTTCCCCAATAGCAATCAACTGATGATAGCTCCTCAGACAGGAGAGGAACTTCATAAGACTCTCTCTCATCCAGGCTGGGATTTTGGCCATCTTGACTTTGGACATGTCTTGGGTATGCAGTCACAGATGCCACTAGTTCCTGTGTCCAACTGTCTTATTGCATTCAGAAAACGCTGCCTTGAAGCAGTCCTCAACAATCTCAGGCTCTTACAATTTTTCTATTGAACCAGGTATGGAAGTAGAGGACTTGAACTTTGAAAATTATTCTCTGTGAATCTCAGAATAACTGATGAGCCTCATTGATCTTCGTACTTAAAATTATCTGATGTTTTTTGTTGTTATTGTTGTTTTGTTTTTGTTTGATTGATTGATTCTAGGTCCAAAATCTTTTTTTCACTATGACCCGTGAGCCTTTCAAGGAAGAAATGTGTTATATAACCAATTGTGGCTGACTACTCCACAGTCTCCATTCTTAGCATGGTCCAGTTGGGGGTACAAAGTGAAGCTTCTTTGATAAGGGTTTAAAATACTACAGTAATCTGTGTATATGGAGATAAGTATTTAGATGGCAATTTGATAATACATCCATTTGCATAAAAAAGTAGTATGTTCTCTCCTTAGGCCTATGGTGTACCCAGCTATGAGTTCTTGGTCTAGTTAATCGCATCAGGCAAAAGTTCTGTCTTGTAGAGTGAGCCTTAACTTCATTCCAAAAGTACGTGGTCACTCCCACAACAGTCAGACCACTACTACAGCAATGGACATATCTTGCCAATGTTGACTATTGTAGCTCACAGGATTCACAGCTGAGTAAAATTTGATTATTTTCTCCTCAAGCATCCTCATAGCATCTTCTGGCTCTATGAAAATCAATTAGTAGAGATAAAGATCCAGGTCAGCACCAACTTGACTTCCCTTTATCCTATGACTCATGTGTGTGGTATAATAAGCAATAATGTCTTGCCATCTGGTTCTGGTGAATAATCAAAAGCCATGGCAATAACTTATATTGTTTGGTGCAGGGATCCATGGGATCCCTCCACCCAACACTAAAAAGGATGTGACCCAAACTCAGCATTGGGCTTTTAGTTTGAGAGCCTATGGTATCTAGAAGATGCATTATTCTTCCATATGATATAAACTCATTACTGTGTTGGAAGTAGAGTAGGTACTTACGAAACTCTAGTGGTGGGTAAGTGCTTACGATGAGAAACAAAGGCAATTGCCTTGAACTTTTTCTCTGTTGACATCATGACACTAGGGACAGAGAGAAAACAAAAACATAGCTTTCCTTTGAGTAAATATACATCTTTTCAAAGAAAAATGTAGCATTTTGTTTAATTTTTAAGTTTTCACACAAATATATACTGTATGCTGAGTTTATTTCCTCATTCTCGATGGCTTTCTGTTCCTCCCCTGTCAATTGGCATGCTTCATTCTTGTTTACTGTCAAGTACCGCAATAAATATGAATGTGCAAGCTTATGTGTTGTGTTGACTTAAAGCCCTTTAGGCAACTCCCCTGGAGTGGTACACTTGGTTTTCTTTCCTGAGAATGATCTGTGCTGACTGCCACAGTGAATGCATGACTTTACATATCCTCCAGTGGTCTACCTGTTAGCCAGTATTTGTTGTTATTTTCTTCCTTAGTGACTGGGATAACCTTGGATCCCACTGTACTTTTGATTTGCATTTCTCTACCAACTAGTGTGATTATATGCTTTTCCTATTATCTTAGGTTATTTGAATTTCGCCTTTTGAGAAATATCTGGTTCTTTCGTTAGCACATTTATTGACTCTGTAGATTGACTTCTTTTGTTTATCTTTTATTTTTTCCATAATCTTGATTTTAATCCTTCATTAGTTGTAAAGACAACAAACAAAGAAAATTATTTTGATAATATATATTAATTATATAAAAATAATGGGACCCATAAGGGCATTCTTATACATGTGTATGAAAATATTATCACTTATCTCCTTTTCTTTTATTCTTTCCATTTCTCCAATAGTCTTTCTTCTTTCAAGAGATTTTTTTTAAATCCTCTAGATGACAAGTATCTTCTTGTTAGAGTGCTCAGTACTATAATGTGACACAATTAAAGCACAAGCCACTATCTGGTTAAAAGTAAAAAAGACTTTGACCAAGAAGTTTGTGCTGAGTAGAATGGCATGCGTGTGACAGAAGAAACAGGAGAGCAGTGTGTGTCAGTCCTGCTGCCTGTCTGCCTCGGGCCTTCTGTGAACTCTGACAGCAGGCTTAGGTGCAGTGTAGTCAATGAGTAATTCAATTTTATACAGGAATAACAAAATGTATTTCCTAAATTTCAGCCTGTGAAGGGAGGCTGAACAGAGTACCCTTCTCTGGAGGTGTACCAGACAAATATTTAAAGGCATAACTTAAGAGAATTTGAGTTATATCAAATGACAACTTCCTGAATTGATTAGAACAATGAAATTTTGAAACACAATTAGAGAAAACATGATTCAATCTTATCCTTAGAGCCTAGTGTATTTACAGTTCATCAGGACTTGCACTCACCAAAGACAAACTGCAACATCAGCTGTCAGGAATGTTTTTATAGCTGCACCAGACAATTATTTTGGGGTACTCCTCTTGTGCAAAAGAGTATTCAGCACTTGACTTTTTAAAATGTATATAAGTAGAAAATCAAGTTCATTTTATATAATGCAAATAAAAAATAATAGAAAAGTAATTTGTATAAAATTTTACATAAAATACACACATAAATCCAAGTTACTTTAACTAGCAAAAGAGAGATCTTAATCTTTCCAATTATCAAGACATTGTTTTGGCCGTGCTACCTAGGAGAGATTGATGTCTAGGAGTAGATTGCATATCAAACAATCTATGTTTAAAAATGATGTAAAACAAATTCATTGCTTAGAACTACACTAACAATCTTTTTTAAAGGCAAAGAACATACACCTCATATCAAATTCTTCCAAAATTATAGAAATTACTATTTGTCAGTCTTTAGAAAGCATGGATTCTAGTTCCTGCTGTGGTACTAACCACATACGGTAACCCTGTACTGCAGGCAAGGCACTGAGACCCAGATAAAACAAACAAACAAAACTAATGTAACTTTATAGTTTTTCTTGTCTATTTCGAAAGCCAGCGGTTTCTTAGTATATAAACACGAGGATTTCCTACCACATTTTTTCTTCTAAGTAGAATATTGATTTTAAAATACACACAGTGCAAAATGGGTACCAGTGAAACATGGGGGATGGGAGATGGGAATGTCAGGATGCATCCAGCCAATCAGCAAAGTACAGATGAAAAGCACGTGCAGTGCCAAGACGAAATCCATGGCTGTGCTGACTGACTGGTGGGCCTAGAAAAGCAAGGTTTTCAGAAAGCTTCGAGAGTGAAAAGCTATTCAAATTGTTACTTTAGAAAAGTAAGGTTATTCAATTCATAAAGTTAAGTAGAAAGATTTGTGGTGCTGAAATAAAGCAAATTAAGAGCCCAATCTTTCAACACACTGGCTACTACATAGGTTCTAATCGTATTTACTATGACTAAGATTTGCAGATGCCATTCAGGGTGCCAAGTAGTTAATGGAAAATTTGAAGAAGGCAAACGTAAGACTGTAGTCTCCTCTTGTAGAACAAGTTCATAAGGACTTTACCAAACACTACTGAAGGAACAGGTGTTTTCATATGAACTTGAATCGACCTCTTGGCAAATTCAGGCTTCATGGACATCTTGTTCTTGTTTTATTTCTGTATATTTGAAATCCTGAAATACTAGACAACATTCTACACTGTCAGATAGGCAATGAGTCTAGGCTGGATTAAATCTTGACAGTTTCAGATTATAGCTGACTCTATCATTCAGATTTATAAACTCCAGTTGGGACAGAAGTAACATAAGATGAAACAAGAAACAATATCCCTCAGGTTGTGTCACGTGGCAAGAGAACCCACAGACGTAAAATGATTTTTGAGCACTCTGAATTTTACCACTTTGAAAAGAAAGAAAACTTGGGTAAGGTCAGTCTTCAAGTTGGACAGTTCATCAGCCTGTAATTGCACTCATTATTACTGTAGCCAGCTCAGTATTGGAGTAAGATTAATAACGATATGTGCTACGGTAACGCTTCACGTTAAGTGGCTCTAATTACACCGTAACTGCTGTTCAACAACCAAGCAAGTGTAACTACAATGCCATTTTTTCCGAGGCGCATTTGCTCCTTTGGGTATACTGATGGCACTAATGTGCAAGGGAAGTATCAGAGTGTGGTGACAACACTGTTATTGCTTTAAATTCCACAGACATAAAAAACATGGCATTCTGAGGTTTCCATTGATAGGAGAAACTTGATACAGACTCTGTGAAGCCCATTGAAACGTAATTAGTGTCCATTACTTGCTGGGAACTACTTTCAGAACCAAGAAGCCCAGCTGTAATATAATTATAGCATTTAATGGGAGGACTGGGGTCAAACTTTTGCCAGAGTCTAGGCAAATTACTTATCTCTTTGATGTTACTGCATATGTTTAATGATGTCGATGTCATCTCCTATATTTGTGATGTTAGCCTGTGTGGTAATGACCAATTTAGTTCTTCATCCATAAAGGGACTCTTTCCATCTTTTATGATAGAGCGCTGCCACTCGATCCATGCCTCAAAAGTCAAGAATGGGCCCCGGCTCTTTTACTGCGCTTTCTACAGGAATTAAAATTAAGTACAAATTCTTCACTGATGCACACATATTGATGTGTGAAGAACTTGGGAAGTTGTAGCAGAAAGGCAGCAAATTGGTCAACTTTGAAGAACAAAGGTGAAGAGTCACAGGAACAAGCCAGACTGTTGACTCCCAAGGAAAAAGCCAGACTGTTGACTCCCAAGGCGGATAGTACGGAGAAGAGAATCCATGTTTGAGAAGCACAGCTTAAAAAAAAAATGTCCTTGATGTCCTACGGAAAGCTAAATGTTTGAAAACATCACAACTCCGAGAAGGCTTGTCATTTAAGAGTGTTGGGCATTTCCTGTGACCCTTTTGTTCATTGGATCACTTTCTGACTCACACACAACAATTAGAAGCTATCTAGCAGAAATTGTTACTACAGCGAGCAGGAGGCAAGCATAAGACCCAGGGAATCCACAGTGTTTTAGTGTACGTCCCAGGATAAGGCATGTGAGGTTACCAAGTGAGTATTCTTCAGAAAGTCTGATGAGTGGTCAGATAACCAAAGTAGGCTCACTGTGTCTTTACATGTCCTGCCCCTCTTGCCTTTAGAGTTTTAATGAAACTGGCCATTTCGGAGTCAAAGGCCCAAAGGCCTGTGTACTGTCACTATACAATTACTTCTCCTCATTCTCAGGCTGGACTTATATCCTGGGTTTTACCACATGTAGGTATAGACTATAGGTCTTCTCTACACGGGGCCAACTTCTTATAGCAAATCACATTTGCATATGGCATTGGTTTTGTTCCTCTGGAGAAACCAGATTGATGTAACTGGTGACTTGGTAGATTAGTAAGAGAAAGTGCAAGGAAATTCATTTCTAATGGTCCAGATGCTATCTATGTACAGCCTGCCTGGGACCATCTTAGGGCTGCAGGGGAAGTGATTCTATTTAAGCAACTCCTAGATGGATTTTATAGTTTTGTAGCTCCTTTAAAAATCTAATCTTTTCACCAATACTATAAAGCCAATACAATTCCAGACTCCAGTGTCTTTTTTTTTTTTTTTTTAATTGGGAAAGAGATTTTCAGAGCACTTCACTTTAAGTCAACAACACTGGCGTCTGTCTAATTCTAATCTTACTGCAATGGTGAATTGTGAATAGAAAGTGGACTAGTTTCAAAGTCTAAACTCTATACCCTGTGCTATGGTGCCTATGATATGATTTCCACAGTTGTGTGCTATCTAGTCATCCCTATTTCTATTTTTAATATAATGGATTCATTCACCATTCATCAACGGGAACGTCTTTAAAATAAATCATTCCATGCCATTCCTCTGCATAATTCACAGTGCTACCCATCATACACCAAGTGCATTTAAAATTCTGTACTGGTTTTTGTGGGAGGTAGCTCTTTCCCTGGGCCATTTTTTTCCAGTCACTATGGTTGTCCAGTACTCTTCAGCTATACTATCTTTCTATCTAACTGTTGATTCATTCTTACTTTAGATGCCTCTGCTTTTTAGCTGCATAGTCTTGATTGGCTTTTCTTTTAAAAATTTATTTATAAAAAATTTATTTATTCTGTTTACATCTCTATTGCACCACCCTCTCTCCTTTCCTCCCTGTCCCAGCCTCCCAACCTCTTCTCCCTTTTCCCCCTCCCTTCTCCTCAGAAAAGAGTAGCTGCCTACCCTGCCCAACCCACTCTGGCACATCTAGGAGCTTCAGAACTAAGAGCATCTTCTTCCAGTGAGGCCTGGAAAGTCATTCCAGCTAGGGAAAAGTGACCCCAGTGCAGGCAACAGAGTCCATGTCAGAGACATCCCCCGCTTCACTTTCTAGGGAACCTACATGAAGACCAAGCTGCCCATCAGCCATGTGTAGGGGTCCTAGGTCCAGTCAATGCATGCTTTTTGGTTGGTGCTTCTGTCTCTGTGAGGCCTCATGGTCTCAGTAGGTTGGCTCTGTTTGTCCTTCTATCTTTCCTCCAACTTCTCCACAATATTTCCTGAGCTCTGCCTAATGTTTGACTGGGTTTCTGCGTCTCTTTGGATCTGCTTCTAGGTGGAGCCCCTCAGAGGACAGCTATGCTAGGCTCATGATTGCAAACATAGCAGAGTATCACTAGTAGTGTCAGGGGTTAGCTTGCTCCCATGGAGTGGGACTCAGGTTTGGCCAGGAATTGCTTGGAAATTTCCTCAATCTTTGCTCCATCTTTATCCTTGTACATTTTGTAGGCATGGTAAATTTTGAATCAAAGGCCTCAATTGGCTTCTAATTGTGCTCTCCTATCAAGTTAATTGTCTTCCTTTTTCTGTTGACTTCCTCAACGGCTAAACCTGAAGTTCTTACTTCACTAGCAATGATTACAAAATTCATATAGAGAAAGTACCAAAATGCTAATTAATATTTGTATTAAAAAGAACATGTCCAAAATATAACAAGCAAATGCTAAAGCAAGACTGTTGAGCAGATCAGAAATGCTTATCATTGACAGGATCCTTCCTGTAAACAATTTAGTTAAAATTGGAATGATAACAAATGTGCATTTCTGGGATAGACAGAGGAAAGAAATGTGTGGACACTTTGAGTGTTTCTAATAGCAGTTGAACCATTTCCAAGACATTCTTTGAATTTAAAAAAGCCTTGTTTTTTGTACTTATTAATAATGATTATTTGAAAATTTCTGTTTTCCTAAGCACAAAAAGATAAATGGATAAAGAAGATAAATTGGCACAAAAAGACAACAGTAACTATTAATAAATAATTTTAAACTTATTTTATCTTACAGACTGATTGACTATTTTATATTATCTCAAACAAATATTAACCATATATTCCAAATTTGTTACAACAAGATAACTCAAATATAACTGTAACTGTTGTTAGTTTTTTGTGAATCAGTAGAAACTTCTGGAAGCTTGACCTCTTTTTTATATTAAAAGGACTTGAAGCCCTTCCTGTATTTTACTATTTGTGTCACTCCTGTTATTACATGACATGCCAGATTTCTTCTGACTCATAAGGTCAGTTGGCTGTGCTGAGATTGAGATCTTTCAGTATTATCCCCTACATCTATTTCTGAATTGATAAAGTGCCTGTTAACTATTGCTTATGATCAGTGAAAACTTGTTATTCAAGAATTATGTTCTAAGTTACCTAGGATACAAAGAACAACCTTTTTTCTAGAAACTTTGTGCTCATGTTTCCTTCTTTCTCCTTTTTGTGCTGCTGGGGATTGGACCTTGGCACTTGCACAGGGCAGGCAAGCACTGTACCAGTGACCTACATACCCAGCCTGCTCAGGTTCTTAAATACTTCTAATCCTTTGTGAGATGAGACACAAATCCTGTTGGGATATATAACTGTAACTATAAACAACTATCATATATGTGTCTGTGTTTACATACAAACGTTATATGTAATTATATTCATTTTATTTGTATCTGGAAAGGAAATTACACTATTTGTAGAATGTTTCTCATGTAGTTAGACATGAATATTGTACTTATGTACTTCTTATAGAAAGTAGAGGTTGAGAAAACATGTATGCTTAGCCAGGCGTGGTGGCACATGCTTGTAATCTCAGCACTTTGGGAAGCA